>NW_019402181.1:188375-437541 GCF_000591075.1 Eurytemora carolleeae
GGGGGGGGGGGTATTAAATAAAACTATATGATGGAGGGGAGTATTCATTAGGTTTAAAAGTATAATAAAAAGTATCATAAAAGAATACATATTTCTAAATTGTCAATAACCAAATAAAATAAATACAATAAATGTTAAGATCATAAATATTATTAGTTTATAAAGTATAAATCAAGATTTATTAATCTTGAATATTTTGAATTGTTCAGGTTTATAAATAATCGTACTGTGCACAATTATTGTATTAGCACGCCTTGTAGACAGGAACTGGTAGTTGAACTACGTGGACTAAGTTAAACCCCCTTTCTACAATTGTTGCCCGGATACATTGTTGTCGGCTCCTCTCAGTTTTGCCTTTAGGAGAAAGGTCTAAATTAGATATTTTCTATTTATTTTGAGAATTATTTTTGTCTCCTAATTCCCTTGACATAGAGGATGGAATGGTTTAAAATTCTACCGTTGTCTACTCTCAACGCTGAGAGCTCGATAATTTCAATGTTGTTACTTTTTTGGAGCTAAAAATACCAAGTTTCTAAAGTATAAACCTTTTTTTCTTCAAAATATCAACTTTCATTAGATTGGTTTTTACTTTTGAAAAAGTTACTCTACAACCCCTTTTTAAGCTTTTTATCATTAAAAGATTCAAAATAAAAATTCCGTAAATAGTGGGAAAAGAAATAATTTTCCATGATTATTAATAAAAATTATTAGGTAAATTTTGTGTAGTAAATGTTGAAATGAAAAATGGCTCATTGTGTTGTAAATGTCTCCAATTCTGAGGTAGTTGCCTTGTGTCGCCTTGCTTTGTATTCACTACAATATAATATGTTCTATACACACATCTTTCAACATAACAAACACACACTCTACACACACATCTTTCAACAAAACAAACACACACTCTACACACACAAACACCCCCTACACACACACACATCTTTCAACAAAACAAACACACACTCTGCACAAACACTCACATCTTTCAACTAACCAAACGCACACTCTTCGCACACAAACACACATCTTTCAACAAACAAACACACACCCTACACACTCAAACACACTCTACACACACACACATCTTTCAACAAAACAAACACACACTCTGCACAAAGAAACACATCTTTCAACTAACCAAACGCACACTCTTCACACGCAAACACACATCTTTCAACAAAACAAACACACACTCAACACACACAAACACATATTTCAACTAACCAAACGCACACTCTTCACACAAACCCCTAACACAACTTATAATAAAAGAAAACAAACACTACGCAGTACGTACACAATTAAACACAAATCAAACAAAATAAAATTACACACAACACAGAGCCTTCAATACTATAAACACAAAAATAGATCATCTTAAGAAACAAAATTCCAGAATACGTTCAAATCGAACATTAACTAAAAACATGAAAACAATATCAAATTTCAAATACATTTTAATTTAATCTTTTATTAGTTCATGTTTTATCTAAAAAACACTGATGATTAAAAATATAAATCACTGACGCTATTTTCTCCCTTAAATTTTCGATAAAATTATTATTATTATTAAATATATTTTCAGATTAAAAAGAGATAAGCTGAATGATTCTCCGTACGATGGTTCTTTTATCTCTATAAAGGGTCAACAGCTGCTCTGGCGGTCAATCTAAACACAACAGTATGTGTGTGAGTGTTGTATGTGTGTGTGTGATGGTGTCTGTTTCGCGCATCTATTGATATATTCTTATATAGAATGATTTCATGGTTTCCAGGTTTAATGGTTTGTAAATAATCCATTAGGATGCGGTGTCCCCCCATCCCTCATATATACATACATACCCACATATACACTAGGTGCAACTAGGATGTAGGGAGGGGGGGGGGGTTAATGTGCAACTACATCTGTATTGGATTTTTTAGAATGAAATCCAAAAATTTGGTATCTTGCCATTTACTCAGTTCTACATA
Source organism: Eurytemora carolleeae (assembly GCF_000591075.1). Lineage (NCBI taxonomy): Eukaryota > Metazoa > Arthropoda > Copepoda > Calanoida > Temoridae > Eurytemora > Eurytemora carolleeae. The sequence goes on from NW_019402181.1 coordinate 190,344, forward strand.
GTTTTCTTGGACAAAAAAGAACAAATATCATACAAATTTCATAAAGACATCATTATTTTGTAATTTTATGAACTTTTAGCTTTATTTTTTTAATTATATAGCTCAATAGCAATGATCAACTCTAGATGTATTTGAGAAAATCGCGCACATTTCTACAATGATACCACAGAAAAAACGCTATTTTTTAATTGAGCGAAGAACAAAAAACTATTAAGAATGCACGAAGATAAACAAACGCGCGGAAAGATCTAAAACAGACTCTGTTAAGCACACAAATAAGCGCGTTCTATTACCCCTGAACGAGCACAATATAATATTTGACAAATGACTGGTTGTCAGCCAAGTCCTAAAATGTTCCACGTTTCAGAGATCTGAAAGCAAAAGCTTTTTAAAAAAGATCTTTTCATGTAAATCTTTTGTGTTCTTCAAAACCTTGCTGTTCGCTCAATATTTAAACAAACAGTCTAATTAGCTTTACAGAACAAATAAATGGACAGGGTACATTGTACTGTCTCAACTGTTTACACCTGTCTCATGTTCGTTACTGTACAAAGATTTTTACAAGCGCCATGTACAATTGTACATTGTTCATAAGCCCAATTATCTTTTCTGTACATTGTACAATAAAACCTGCCCAATGTACGTATATTGTACAAAATTACATACAAACGTACATTTATGTCGATTTTCTAAATACCCGTGAAATACCCTTACTGACATACTGTACGGGCCCTGGACCAACCAATCTTTAAACTTCTTATACCGACAAAAAAGTAAAAAGAGAAAAATTTATGTTTAATAAGTCAAAATGTGATCGAAAGTCACAGTTTGCTGAGATTAAGACCGATCTGTTAAATTCACTGTGTAAGTACGCCAAAACCTTGCATGGAGAAACCATGAAAAAATCAGCTGTTTTAACAGTTTATAAACTTGATGTTAAAAGTTTAGTTATCGATTTGTATTTCCATCAGATAACTCTAATTTTTATTTTATCAATAGAAATTGATGATTGCACAACAAAGAAAAAGATTTGTTAAAAAGGAATTTATACCCCCCTCATTCCCCTTTCCCTTCCACCCCCCTCCTCATTCCTCCTCACCCTTCCATCACCCCCCTGTATTCCCCTTTCCCTTCCTGCTCCATCCCTCCCCCCCCTTTCTTATTCCTCTCTCCCCCCAATTCTCCATCGCATCTCCATTAAACAGGGTGTCCTAATAATAAATGTGACAGTTACATGAAGAAAACTTGTTGAAGACACCCTGTAATGGGATAAAATGAATGTATACACTGTCCCATGTCAAGCCTTGTATCCCAGGCCTGAGTTCACAGGAGTAGGATTAGTAGAGAACAGATTATTTTACTTTTCAGAACAAACTAGCCCCCCCCCCCTCCCCACTATGCTCTTTCTAGTTTCTAGATGCTGATTGTCTGTGTGAATGGAAACCATGCTCCTCCTAGTTTCTAGATACTTAGAAGTATATCTGTGTGGATGGAAACCATGCTCCTCCTAGTTTCTAGATACTTAGAAGTATATCTGTGTGGATGGAAACAGTGTTCCCTCTTGTTTCTAGATGCTGAGAAGTATATCTGTGTGGATGAAAACCATGCTCCTCCTAGTTTCTAGAAGATGAGAAGTATATCTGTGTGTATAGAAACCATGCTCCTCCTAGTTTCTAGATGCTGAGAAGTATATCTGTGTGGATGAAAACCATGCTCCTTCTAGTTTCTAGATGCTGAGAAGTATAACTGTGTAGATGAAAACCATGCTCCTCCTAGTTTCTAGATGCTGAGTATCTGTGTGTATGGAAACCATGCTCTTCCTAGTTTCTAGATGCTGAGAAGTATATCTGTGTGGATGGAAACCAAGCTCCTCCTAGTTTCTAGATGCTGAGAAGTATATCTGTGTGGATGGAAACCAAGCTCCTCCTAGTTTCTAGATGCTGAGAAGTATATCTGTGTGGATGGAAACCAAGCTCCTCCTAGTTTCTAGATGCTGAGATGTATATCCGTGTGGATGGAAACCATACTCCTCCTAGTTTCTAGATGCTGAAAAGTATATCTGTGTGGATTGAAACCAAGCTCCTCCTAGTTTCTAGATGCAGAGAAGTATATCTTTGTGGATGGAAACCATGCTCCTCCATGTTTCTAGATGCTGAGAAGTATATCTGTGTGGATGGAAACCAAGCTCCTCCTAGTTTCTAGATGCTGAGAAGTATATCTGTGTGTATGGAAACCATGCTCCTCCTAGTTTCTAGATGCTGAGAAGTATATCTGTGTGGATGGAAACCATGACATCATTCTAAGACCAGGTTTCAGGGATCATTACTCTCCACACAAATATAACATGCGCTGAAAAAAATTCTACTCAATTTTTCAATTAAACAAAAAGTAATAAAGGTTTAAATGGGATTTAAAGGATCCAGGATCCAGAAGATGTGTTTATGAATTGTTGAGGCCTCATGAGAACAAATTTAAAGGAAAACTGAATTGTACATTAGTCTGGATCTTAATAGACCATGAATTTTGCGCCTTAGTTTAAAGATATATTCCTCAATCTATTTGGCCCCCTATTCCTACCCCCACCCTGGAACTCTATCAGTTAGTTGATTGTGTGTTTATATATGTAGTCTGGTTGTGTATCAGGGTATACTATGCGAACTGGGAGTAGGGTTTACACGCTGGATTCATCAGATAACAGGATATACAGGATATATCTAAAAGCCTGGCAGTTGGTTTATCTTCTAAATGGAGGTTTAGGTACCTTACATTATGTAAGTTTTTATGTTAAAGATATGTTTTATCTGTATTTATAGCCATTTATGTGGCAAGGAAACTTAACAATTTCTATCAAATTCAAAGGAATTTTCACTTAGAGGTTTGCTATTTTTTTTTTCCCGCCGATTTTTGATTAACCTTTCTTTTTGGCCTCATATCACTTTTCAAATTTGTAGAAACTGACTATTTTCACAAATTGCTTGAAATGACTAATATATTCAAACCAATCAATTTTTAAGCTACAGCATCATTTGTACTTTTAGCTTGTGAGATGAATTGATTCGATATTTTTTTTTTAAAATTATGCTTGTACCGTGAACATTCAAAATCGAAAAATTTCATTCTTATCCCTCTTCAATTGCACAGAAGAGATGACTGACATTTCATGCGTGTAGTAAATATGCAGTTTTCATTTTTTTTCTCCGAGTATAGATGAGAGCTGGTGAGTGTTGAGTGCAGAAGATGGTGTGAACCATGGATTATATATAATCAACTTGTCTAAACACATATTTCTATCTGTCTATTCAACAATCTGTCTTGTCTATCATTGTCTATCTGTATATTCTGCAATCTTTCTATCTATCTGTCTATCCTTCAATCTAGTTGTCTATTTCATAATCTACCTAATCTACAATCTGTCTATCCTACAATCTGTCTATCCTACCTGTCTATCCTGCAGTAATAGATAATGTTTTCAATGATTTTATCATAAAAGTTTTACGTATGCCCTGGTAAAAAAATGTATACAGCTATCATTATTATTTTGTTACGGATTTTACATTTTGCTTTCTGTAAAATGATTATGTATAATGTATATCCTGTATGATTTGTAATCTGTCTCTTTTAAAATACAATTTTCTTTGTGAATGATTTTACCCTCAAATATCTGTTTTATTATCTAAAATATATCTGAAGAGGAATGGGGAAATAACCTGAAAAAAGAATCAACAATGAAAAAAGAAATGGAAACGGAAGTAGAAAGAAAAAAGAAGAGATAGAAAGATGAAGAAAGAATTTTGCAAGAATGCAAGAGAAAGGAGATAGGTTTGAGATTATCTGTGGAANGAGGGTATTGAAGAAGGGAGGATTAGAATGGATGAGCACAGTTTGCTTGTATAATAATTTTGATGTTTAATGTTGTGTGGTTGGGTTCATTCATCACCCAGTAGGTAGGAATACCAGTAGCTAGAGCTGGAGCTAGAACTAGAACCAGGCGAATAAACAATATCTTAACTATCCGTCTCTCTTTACAATTCATTCAGGAGCTGATGCTAGAACTAGAACCAGGATATTAAACAAAATCTTAACTATCCGCCACTCTTTACAATTCATTCAGGAGCTGGTGCTAGAACTAGAACTAGAACTATTAGATTAAAAAATATCTTAACTATACGTCTCTCTTTACTATTCGTACAGGAGCTGGAGTTGAAACTAGAACTAGAACAAAAACCAGGAGATTAAACCATATCTTAACTATCCGTCTCTCTCTAAAATTCATACAGGAGCGCGCCGAAGCTGGAGCTAGAACTAGAACAAAAACCAGGAGATTAAACAATATCTTAACTATCCATCTCCCTCTATTATTCATACAATAGCTGGAGCTGGTGCTAGAACTAGAACTTAAACCAAGAGATTAACAATATCTTAACTATCCATCTCCCTCTACTATTCAAACAATAGCTGGAGTTGGTGCTAGAACTAGAACTAAAACCAGGAGATTAAACAACATCTTAACTATCCATCTCCCTCTACTATTCATACAATAGCTGGAGTTGGTGCTAGAACTAGAACTAAAACCAGGAGATTAAACAATATCTTAACTATCCATCTCTGTCTACTATTCATACAATAGCTGGAGCTGAAGCTGGAACTGGTGCTAGAACTTGAACTAAAACCAGGAGATTAAACAATATCTTTACTATCAATCTCTGTCTACTATTCATACAATAGCTGGAGCTGAAGCTGGAACTGGTGCTAGAACTAGAACTAAAACCAGGAGATTAAATAATATCTTAACTATCCATCTCCCTCTACTATTCATACAATAGCTGGAGCTGGAGCTAGAACTAGAACTAAAACCAGGAGATTACTATCCATCTCTCTCTACTATTCATATAATAGCTGGAGCTGGTGCTAGAACTAGAACTAAAACCAAGAGATTAACAAAATCTTAACTATCCATCTCCCCCTACTATTCCTATAATAGCTGGAACTGGTGCTAGAACTAGAACTAAAACCAAGAGATTAACAATATCTTAACTATCCATCTCCCTCTACTATTCAAACAATAGCTCGAACTGGTGCTAGAACTAGAACTAAAACCAAGAGACTAAACAATATCTTAACTATCCATCTCCCTCTACTATTCAAACAATAGCTGGAACTGGTGCTAGAACTAGAACTAAAACCAAGAGACTAAACAATATCTTAAATATCCATCTCCCTCTACTATTCATACAATAGCTGGAGCTGGTGCTAGAACTAGAACTAAAACCAAGAGACTAAATAATATCTTAAATATCCATCTCTCTTAACAATTCATAAAGTAGCGACCCCAATCATACATTTTCCTTTTATAAAATCTCTCATTTCTTTCTCCGTTATTTTCTTAACATCTTCCTGTTCTTTCTTTTCCTTTTCATTTTCTTTTCATCCTAATCCATCATATTTCCGTTCTCTAAACCACTAGACCCGATCCGACACTTCCAAGTAAGATGTTTCTCAAACAAAATGCAAATTCTTGACTTTTTGCAAACATTCCCGTCAAACAAATATTCTAAGAATCCATCCCATCCATCCCATCCATCCAGCCTATTCGTTCAATTCATCCTATCCATCCTATCCATCCCATCCATCCAGCCTATTCGTTCAATTCATCCTATCACTTTGAAGAAACTTTATTGAATCCTTTTTTATATCGTTCCGGTCCGTATATTTAGATATTGAAACCACTTTTATATTGAACGTTAAACTTTTTACTTATTCAGTGACGGAAACTTTAACTAAACAAAGAACGGTATCGTTCTTTTACTCTTGCTACTCTTGCTTTGTATAAATAGTGCATACATACTGAAATAAAAACTTTGAAAAAACTAAAATTTTGAGAAAATATGTTTGTTTAACTCTGAGCTGTGTAAACTGACACTTGAAATAACCCTGTGATAAAGAGACCCAATATTAGTTGAATTTGAGTTGAAAAATATTGTTTTCTAGTTTTGACCACTGTTTCATATCTGAAGGGGAAATCAATTAGAAATTACAGGTATTTATATCCTCAGGATTAAACAATTCAGAGAGTTCAAGGATAAAACATATTTGTCTCCAAATCTTTTTGTTTTCATATTTTTAGATACTAAGAAAACCGAATGAGTGTAATTAACGACTCTTGTTTTGTATAATTTGATTGGTTGGTGGTTACGCCTGCAGGTTGTACCGTCGCGGTTCCTCGGTACCAGGGACCCGTAATCTGCGCCTCACACAACCAAATAAACTCCTTTATCGCAAATATAAAAATCTACCAAACGATTGAAATTTTTGCGAATTTTGGTGGAATTGCGATCTTAGGAATTTACATTGAAATACTGTGGGCGGTAGATCTATTGACACTTGTGTATGTATTTGTGTAAAATGCATATATTGTATGTATATAGCTCGGGGTGGATACCGTCCCACGCGCCCTGCAACCCACGGATACCAGCCATATATGGTTAGTAAGGCCGAAGAGGGGCTATAGCAAATACGCGTAAATGAGCCTAGAATCGTGAACAGATCAGATGATCCAGCAATCATCAACTAAAATGAAAGTGTTCCTCAAACATATTGATGACGGTGATCTGAATGATGAGATTAATGATGATGAAACGCTCCCAGCTCGTTCAGGCTCAACTTCAAGGGAACAAGATTCGTCTGAAATAGATACAAAAGTGACTTTTGGTAAATAATTTTATATAATTCTCTTTTTTTCATCATCCCATGTAATTGGGTTCCCGACATGACATCATGCTTACTTAAACATAATGACAAACGCTTTAAATTATGAGAATGAAATGAACAAATTCTTGGTAAACACTTGAGGTTTTTTTTCAGAATATTTGCAATCAACATTTATTTTTGATAATTGTCAGAGAGACAAAAAACATTTTGAATTATGAAAAGCGAGCATTTTTACAAACTAACTTGCAGAGTTTCTTGATTGTCTAATATTCCAAGTCATAAAATACTAAAGTGTACAAGAAAATTTTATTGATTTCCGTCCTATGGTGACTATTTTTGGTAAGGGCTTGACCTTGATTTCTGCAAAATGATGATTGACGGTTATTATTATCATCTACAAAAATATAACTAGAACTGAAAACTTGTGAAAATTAGCTCCTCGCGGAATAACTTACAGAAACAATTTTATGTTAAAAACTTTGGATTAAACAGTGTCCAGATTAATCGTATATAGTTTTTAAAAAAAATAGAACTTCAACAATCATCAATCAAATTTTTATACTCTAATATCATAAACACTTTTTCATTGTTATTATAATTACTAATTATTTTTGATAATATTTTGATAATTTATATAATGAAGAAGGTCCCACCATCCCTGATAATATTTTGATAATTTAGATAATGAAGAAGGTCCCACCATCCCTGATAATATTTTGATAATTTAGATAATGAAGAAGGTCCCACCATCCCTGATAATATTTTGATAATTTAGATAATGAAGAAGGTCCCACCATCCCTGATAATATTTTGATAATTTAGATAATGAAGAAGGTCCCACCATACCTGATAATATTTTGATAATTTAGATAATGAAGAAGGTTCCACCATACCTGATAATATTTTGATAATTTAGATAATGAGGAAGGTCCCACCATCGCTGATAATATTTTGATAATTTAGATAATGAAGAAGGTCCCACCATCCCTGATAATATTTTGATAATTTAGATAATGAGGAAGGTCCAATTATCCCTGATAAATCCAGATCTCTTAGAGCAAGAAGTGTACAGAAAAGACTTCAAACTGAATTAAAAATGGTAATTTTTTAAACGAAAATAGATTGATCCTTGTAACGGAAACATTTATTTATTTAATTTTTCTTGCAGAGTGGTCGGAAGAAAAGGGACCCTGCGGGTAAAGGAGCAAAGATGACTAAATATAGAAGAAAGGCAGCTAATGCTAAGGTACACAAATCCCAATTTTAATCTAATTAGAACGTTTAATTAAATTTGATTATCCTTGACATACGACAAGATAGAACTTCTTAGCTTATCAATTACGCAGAATTTAAATTTGAGAAAATGTTTTGATTTTATAACTTCTAGAAAAATGTTAGATTAATCGATTTTATTAATAGTACATGCCAGGTACTGTGGGATATGTCATCGTAAATACAAGTTTTTTTTTAAAATTATTTTTTTTTAGGAAAGAGAAAGGATGGCTAAAGTTAATGAGGCTTTTGAAAGACTTCGTGAAGTTATGCCTGACCTCAATCTTATTCTTCAGGACGAGAAGGATACAAAGGTAGGATATAAGTGAGTAGAGTGTAAGGAGTAGGAAGTAGGGAGACTTACCACTGTCGGTTTTAGTGAAGGAAGGATGGTATGAGTAGGGAGTAGGATGGATTGTTAGAATGGTAGGATGAAAAGATACGGAGTAGGAACTAGGATGAATGGGTTAGCATGGTAGGATACGGAATAGAGAGCAAAATTGATGGTTTAGCATTGTAGGATGGTAAGATGCGGAGTAGGGAGAAGGATGGATAAGTTATCATGGTAGGATGGTAGGATACGGAGTAGGAAGAAGGATGGATAAGTTATCATGGTAGGATTTGTAAGATACGGAGTAGGGAGAAGGATGGATGGGTTAGCATGGTAGGATTTTTAGGATACGGAGTAGAGAGAAGGATGGATAGTTTAGCATGGTAGGATGGTAGGATACGGAGTAGGGAGAAGGATGGATGGGTTAGCACGGTAAGATGGCAGGATGGTAGAATACGGAGTAGGGAGAAGGATGGATGGGTTAGCATGGTAGGATGGTAGGATGGTAGGATACGAAGTAAAGAGCAGGATGGATGTGTTAGCATGTTATCTAAGTTATGGGTAGAGAGTAGCGTGATATTTTAAAAGATAGTTACATTTTGAGTATCAAAAGAAGTAACAAAGTAATATAGATACAAATGGGAGGACGAGGGAAGAAAGAAACCGTAGCTGTGGGGGAGGGGAAACGGGGGCTTAAAGAATATAATGGTCACTGTTTATTTGTATGCTGTAGACACATCCAATATCAAGATATAAATGTCTGCCAGATTAACTTTTTCCTTCTAGTCGAAGATTATCCATGTTTTTGTTCTGGGTGATACTTTTCTTACAACTTGTTTATCCTAGTCCACATGGAGACTTGTGGACGGATGAGTCAAACTAAAAAAATAATCTTTTTTAACAAATTAGATAATCTTTAATTTTAACGATATCCTCAATTCTTTAAACTTATCATTATTTCTGCAACCCTATCTCTTTTCTTTCTCACCCCGATATTTCGGTCATAAATCTTTCAGCTTTTAAAAGGTTTAAAATAGGAAACCACCCTTTTCGGAGTTTAGTCCAGGAACCCTCCCATTTAGTTTAACATGTGTGTGTCCTGTAGAACACCAAGTTTAGACCAATATTTATAAGTTGATGTAAATCTATTCTGAATCTTTTAAAGTTTAAACAATTTTAATATTTAAAGTTAAAAATTGGCCCAAACAAGGATCAAGAAAGGTGAAAAAGACAAACATATTCACTCCTTCTTTTAAACCTATTTTTGTTCAAGCATTGTTCAAGCATCCTTTGAAGATGAATAGTTTTATTTTTTATGCAATTTAGTTTATTCCGCTCAATCGTAGAATAAAATTCAACATTCACATTTCTGCACAGCCGGCAAATCGGGTAATTTAAAAAAGATCTGAAAAGATCTGCGGATATGACAGTAATATAAAAAATACATTTTATTTTGTATATTTTTCTTAAAAATATCTTAAAAATTATCAAAATATTTATGTATTTATGCCACACTTTAATCCCCCCAGACCTACCCACTCAGGGTTAGATTTGATGTCGGGGAGGATTTCAGATAAATTATTTGAACCCATTACCTAATACAGGGTTCCAGGCTAATGTATATATATTTTTATATATTTTAATTAATCATCACCAAACCTGAAACTAGCTCAAGCTTGCTAGAGATGACGTAGTTGTAGGATTGGTCATCTGAATATTATTAGGAGATATTCTTAGTTTAGGAACAGATTAGGAGATATTCTTAGTTTAGGAACAGATTAGGAAATATTCTTAGTTTAGGAACATATTAGGAGGTATTCATAGTTTAGGAACAGATTAGGAGATGTTCTTAGTTTAGGAACAGATTAGTGGATAATTTTTGTTTAGGAACAGATTAGGAGATATTCTTAGTTTAAGAACAAATTAGGAGATATTCTTATTTAAGAAACAGATTAGGAGATATTCATAGTTTAGGAACAGATTAGGAGATAATTTTAGTTTATGTTCAGATTACGTGATATTCTTAGCTTATGTTCAGAATAGGAGATATTCTAAGTTTAAGTTCAGATTAGGAAATAATTTAAGTTTATGTTCAAATTTGGTGATATTTTTAGTTTATGTTCAGATTATGAGATACCATAGTCCATGTTCAAATTAGAAGATATTCTTAGTTTATGTTCAGATTTGGTGATATTTTTAGTTTATGTTTAGATTAGGAGATATTCTTAGATCAGGTTCAGTTTAGGACTTAGGATACATTCGAACAGAAAACACTTGCGTCAAGTTCCTATTTTTTAACCCTTCTATAAATTTTTGCAACCTGACGATGGAAACCTTTCAAGCTCAAACTACTAGATCTAGCCTTATTCATAAATTAAGAAATCAAAGGTTTTCAACATTAAGTTGTAAAGATAAAAAGCTAAAATTAGAGTATAAGGCAAGTGTTCACAATTTAAAGTAATTTGTTTTGCCCTTTCATCTGATAATTTATTTAGGTTACAACATTGAAGGCTGCAATCACTTATATTTACGGTCTACAGAACCTACTCGAGGATATTAACACGGGAAATATAGATCCTGTAAAATACAAACTCCAGGTAAATACTTCTATATTTCTTTATTTCAATATTTCTATACTTCAATATTTCTATATTTCCATATTTCTTTATTTCTATATTTCTATACTCCAATATTTCTATATTTCTTTTTTTCCCTATATCTATACTCAATGTTTTGACTATGAAATATTTCTTTCAACTATAGCTGAGGTGTTTAACTGTTATCTTGCCAAATTATGTTTTCTCTGAATTTTTTTGCCTCGGCTAGAGTGCGGAGTGCCTTCAAGTATTTTGTTCTCTAAACTGACAAATTAATCTAAGAACTGAATAAGGAGAATATATAAGATGAATATATTCTATTCTACTCTAGGAACCCCAGGTGTGCCATAAGAAACCTCTGAAACCTACAAAATCTGCATCAAAAACCAGGAGCCTAAACCCAGCTAAACCCACAACAAAACCTCAGCTCAAGATAAGCCCTGTCACCCTCACAGTCAAGGGTTCAGGGAAAAAGTGTGAGAGAAGAGCTCAAGCTAAATATATCCTACCCCTCACACACCGACAGGAGTCTGAGCTCTGCCCCTCGGGGGTCTCACTCCCAAAACAACCCGAGCAAAATGTTATCCAATCCCAAATGGTTCAAAATCTGAAAGTCACTCCAGTAGCGTCTGTTCACCCTTCAAACTTGATCTTTTTGGAGCCAATTCAAGAAAGTGTTTTTGGTAAAGAACGTGCAGATAAAGTTGTTCCATTGCCGTCTATGCACACATTGCTTCCTTCAGTGTCGCACAAAAACGAAACCTGTGAATATTACGTTGTTTTGAAGAATTCTGATGATTTTGTATCCCCGGTTGAGGATTTCCGACTCCGAAGAGATTCCGGGGGTTCGACAGGGTTCAGTTTTAGGTCCCTATCTTCATCACCAGACTCAACGCTCTCAAACAGGGATATAGAAATGGATGGGATGGAAAATATGGATGGGATGGATAGCATGGATTGCGAGGATTATGAGAAGGGTAGAACGGTTGTCCCTGAATCTCCTACGGATCTTGTTCCAACCATAGATCAGCTGTTCAGTCGACCTACTCCGGACCAGAGAATAGACAATATGGAACAGTTTGTAATCCTTGAAGATATTCATCAGATTATCGGAGAAACCTGCAATATCATCTCGTCCTAACCAGAAACTAATCTCCGTGAATAATCTTCTAATAGCGATATTGTAAATTGTAGAATGGATTTAATTAATAATTTTATTTAAAAGATTGCTTTTAACATCTATAATTATTTCCAACCTAAATCCCAGTTAAACAGTGATATAGATTAAATGCCCAAGTTTGTTATTTATTAATTAGTTTACATTAATTTCCTGCCAACAACTGAGATGACAGTTTAAGAAATTTAAAATGCAGCGTAAATAATTGCTCAAGCATTGTCTCCTTGTTGCCTACATCCCTATATATCCTCCTGTCCTTAATTTTTTGTATCTATGTTTGCATTCCGCCATATTTGTTTTCTACTCTACCTGCTAGTCTATACCCATGAATCCCTAGTTCTACAGTAGTGTGAAACTAACCTATAATTACACTATCCATACTTAACATAATGTAACAGAATAATAAACTTGATTTAATAAATATTTATAACGTCTTTCTTCAGCTTTTGTTTTTACTTGTTTTGGTATACCATGGGAGCACGCTTTTTTGGGTATACCATAGGGAGCATGCTTTTTTTGGTATACCATAGGGAGCATGCTTTTTTGGGTATACCATGGGAGCACACTTTTTTGGGTATACCATAGGGAGCATGCTTTTTTGGGTATACCATAGGGAGCATGCTTTTTTGGGTATATCATAGGGAGCATGCTTTTTTTGGGTATACCATAGGAGCACGCTTTTTTGCTTTTGGTGCTGTTTCATTATAATAACACTGTTAGTCTATTCTATTTTAAGATTCAGGTAAGATTTATTGCCGGTCAGCGTGTGGTAATTTTCAGAATTATTGTATTAAAAGGTACACAGAATTAATGGCCACAGTTAAGCATCATTAATAGGTTAGGAAGATGGGAGTGAACAGGGGCGTATACAAGAGGGGGGGGGGGTTGGCTATGGATGCTGAACCCACCCCCCCTGGAAGAATGAAAACAATGGTTCCCATGGGAGATTGAGTGCCCTCCTCCCCCCTCCCCTCCCGGAAACATCCCTGTATACATACATACATACCTGGTCTTAATTTCTTAAATACCATCTTACCAGTACTGACCTGAGCTGTTCTGTTTTTACAGAGTTTAAGTAGGTCTTGTTCTGCATAATATTCAGAAGTAGTAATTATAAATATATTAAAGTTCTCTAACCTCACCATCCCACTCAATTACTGGGCTCACCTTTATACATTGTATATAGTAAACCTACCTACAGGGAGTCCCAGAATATATTACTGGGTTCACCTTTATACCTAGTATATAGTGAACCTACCTACAGGGAGTCCCAGAATATATTACTGGGCTCACCTTTATACATTGTATATAGTGAACCTGCTTACAGGGAGTCCCAGAATATATTACTGGGCTCACCTTTATACCTAGTATATAGTGAACCTACCTACAGGGAGTCCCAGTATATATTACTGGACTCACCTTTATGCCTTGTATACAGTGAACCTACCTACAGGGAGTCCCAGAATACATTACTGGGCTCACCTTTATACCTTGTATATAGTGAATCTACCTACAGGGAGTCCCAGAATATATATTACTGGGTTCACCTTTATACATTGTATATAGTGAACCTACCTACAGGGAGTCCCAGAATATATTACTGGACTCACCTTTATACCTTCTATATAGAGAACATACCTACAGGGAGTCTCAGTATACATTACTGGGCTCACCTTTATACCTAGTATACCTAGTATATAGAAAACCTACCTAGAGGGAGTCCCAGAATACATTACAGGGCTCACCTTTATAACTAGTATCTAGTGAACCTACCTTCAGGGAGTCCCAGAATACATTACTGGACTCACCTTTATACATTGTATATAGTGAACCTACCTACAGGGAGTCCCAGAATATATTACTGGGCTCACCTTAATACCTTGTATATAGTGAACCTACATACAGGGAGTCCCAGAATACATTACAGGGCTCACCTTTATACATTGTATATAGTGAACCTACCTACAGGGAGTCCCAGAATATATTACTGGGCTCACCTTAATACCTTGTATATAGTGAACCTACATACAGGGAGTCCCAGAATACATTACAGGGCTCACCTTTATACATTGTATATAGTGAACCTACCTACAGGGAGTCCCAGAATACATTACTGGGCTCACCTTTATACCTTGTATACAGTGAACCTACATACAGGAAGTCCCATAATATATTACTGGGTTCACCTTTATACCTTGTATATAGTAAACCTACCTACAGGGAGTCCCAGAATATATTACTGTGCTCACCTTTATACATTGTATAAGGGAACCTACCTACATGGAGTCCCAGAATATATTACTGGGTTCACCTTTATACCTTGTATATTGTAAACCTACCTACAGGGAGTCCCAGTATTTATTACTGGGCTCACCTTTATACATTGTATATAGTGAACCTACATACAGGGAGTCTTAGAATATATTACTGGGCTCACCTTTATACCTTGTATATAGTGAACCTACATACATGAAGTCCCAGAATTATCTCATCCTGATACTGATACTCTCATCCCGAGGTAGTCAGCTGTAGGAGCTGCAAATGTGCACATATCAGGATTGATGCTGAGTCCATGTAGGCGAAGGAGATCAAGGATGCTTCGTACATGTTCAAGATGAGAAACAAGGTCAGGGCTGAATATAAGGACATCATCCACATATACAAAACAGTACGGTTCTCCTTAGTTCTACACACAATGTTCGAGCTGGTCCTCCTTAGTTCAACACACGATGTTCGAACTCGACCTCCTTAGTTCAACACACAATGTTCGAACTGGTCCTCCTTAGTTCAACACACAATGTTCGAACTGGTCCTCCTTAGTTAAACACACAATGTTCGAACTGGTCCTCCACCAAACTAGAATTCGTATCTAATATAACAATTATTACATGTTTTATTTTACAAACATGCTTCTAGCTTTATTTTCTTAAAACCACAAAAACTATAGTATGACTTATGTCTTTGTAATCTTTTTGATTATATGATATAATCCCTTTAACTTTTCAATTTGATGGTGTAAATTTAGACTTATTGATCTAACAGAATTAATAGTTTGAAATATCTAAAGTCTAAAAAATTCGGTAATAAATATTTAGGTATAAGAAAATCAGAGTTTGTAACAGAGACTCAATACCATGTCTAATTGGTATCACTGATAATTTGATAAATTTCATTAAATGTTCCAATGGTTGAAAGGATGTCTGGTAAACATAGAGAATAGAATATATATTAGAGAGGAATTTAAAGAATCTCTTGGTATGAATTTTTTCAGTCCCTTTCAGCCTGAAAGAGAGTTCAAAGTGTACAAGTCATGTAAATGTTCACAAATTATATGCAGTAGAGTACATTAATACAGTATGTTCCCTAGACTATTCATTTCAATTTCGAATTTTTTAAACTGTTAAATAAACTTTATAATGAATTAGGCGAATAAAAAACATCATTTGATTTATAGTTATAACGGAAAATCATCGTTTGTAAAGTGAAAGTGAAATGATCATTGGTCAATTATGAAACCAGCCTATTATATAATTTGGTTTTCTTTTAACAATAATTTTAGATTTTCTATAAAATGATATTCCAGGGCCCAAAAGGTTATATAGCATAAATATGTGAAGTACACCTGTAGTATGGAAACAGTTCAACAAAATGGCCGTTTTACACTTTTTTCTAGTAAATTCCCCTCTAATATATATTCTATTCTCTATGCTGGTAAAGATTAGTGAATAAATAAATGTGTGGTATGAAAAAATGAATGAATTTATCTTGTAGATTTATTATTTAGCATCTGTTGATTGTCTTGAACCTAAACTATAATCAATCCAACCTCCCACACAAATCCTTATTCATCTAGACATATCTATCTATATACCTATCTATCTTTCTATCTTTCTATATATCTATCTTTCTATCTTTCTATCTTTCTATCTTTCTATCTTTCTATATATCCATCTTTCTATCTTTCTATCTTTCTATCTTTCTATCTTTCTATCTTTCTATCTTTCTATCTTTCTATCTTGTCATCTATTTATTCATGAATCTATTCTATCTATCTTTCTATCATTCTATCTATCTATCTTTCTATCTAACCAATTGTTTATTTATTAATTTATCTATCTATCTACCTACCTACCTATCTATCCGGCCATCAATCAGTATTCATTGATTTAAAAGATAGTATTTTCTACCGTAAATTTTACCGGAAGACAGCGTTGAAAGCTCTGGTAAGCTTTGCACTGTACTTTTTGAAGTTTATGAACTGCTAACTTCAGGTTTTAGTGGAGAATAAACCCCTAAGAAAGGTGTAACAATATTATGAAATTTAATCTACCATAAAGAGTTTACATCAATTGGTTAATAAATAGTCTGTATATTTTCACATGTGTTCACTAGGTTAGTGTTTATACATCAGCATTAAGCATTATAACTAAAACAAAAACAAAATTTTAAGGAAACAAACTGATTTATGTCTTCAAGGAACTAGCTAAGTTCAAATTATGTACTACATTTACTCCCTTCCATAAACATTAACATTACTTAGTCTGAAAGTTATAGAATAACCCATGAATATCACGATCAGTTTTGGCGTTTTAAAATAAACCTTTAATTGACATTTTTATTGTATATTGTAACTATTGTAATTAAAAAATAAATTTCACAGTAGCCCAGTTCGATTCTAGGTTATATCATTATACGATAGGTCAGCCATTAGTGACCTATACATATTAAATATATAATTCAAAGACCACTAGACATGGAGAGGTTATATATAATTGAAGATTCTGTTAGAAAAAATAGAAGCAGAATATCTATTAAAAATCAATTTATTTTTATAAAATGAATACTCCTTACTGTTTCTCACACCAGACAATTTTACAGCCCAAGAATAATTCAAACAATGCCGATTGTGATTATTTCTTTTTCTTGTTAACCCCCCCCCCCCCCTCCTACATTTCCACAATTTATCTTATCTACCAATATATCCCCTTCCAACATCTACTATACCGGTTACCTTCTCAGGTTCTCCCTTACCTAATCCTCTTTATTTTATCTTCTTTTCCCGCGTTTTCTCTTTCTTTTTACCTTATCTTTCCTTCCCTCTACTTCCTACCTCAAATACTTTTGATGAAAGTGAGTGACCGGCTATGTAAGGTAGTTGAACTGAGTATGCAGTGTTGTGGAAAACTTCTTTAGGATACATTTGAGACATATTTCACTTTTTAAAAGTCTGTAAATCCTGAGTTTGAGCTCAAATTCGACGTTCAAAACTCCTGATGTGGGGGTGGATACGCTTTCAGAATTAGTTTTTTAAAATTATTAATTAACGACGACATAAAATGTAAAAATATTCTACAATAAATTACAGACGTCATGATTGATGCTGAGTCCATGTAGGCGAAGGAGATCAAGGTTTAAGTATGCTGAATGTGTATAAGGTATCCACCCAAGTTATTGCTTCTTACATTTGTTACACTGAATCTCGGAGACGGGTAATTTCTTTTCCTCATTGTAGCAAAGGGTGTGTTGCGTGTACTCCCAGAATACACTTTGTGACAGGATAATTCAGAAGGGTTCATTTCAGGATTCAGGATATGTCTTACGTCCTGTCCGAGTTCAGGATTTCAGGATTTGGTTTACGTCATGTCTGAGTTTTGGTTTTAGGATTTGGTTTACGATCTCTCTGGGTTCAGGATTTCAGGATTTGGTTCAAGTTTTCTCCTGGTTCAAAATTTCAGGATATGGATATATAATCTCTCCGGGTTAAGGAATTCATGACATGGTTTACGGCCTCTCCGGAGTCAGAATTTCAAGATATGGTGTAATTTCTCTCCGGTTTCAGAATTTTAGAATATGTTAATTATCCTGTCCGGGTTCATGATTTCATGATATGGTTTACGTTCTCTCCGGGTTTAGGATTTCATGATATGGTTAAATTTCTCTCCGGGTTCATGATTTCATGAAATGGTTTACGTTCTCTCCGAGTTCAGGATTTCATGATATGGTTTACGTTCTCCCCGGGATCAGGATTTCATGATATGGTTAAAGTTCTCTCCGGGTTCATGATTTCAAGATATGGAATTACGTTCTCCCCGGGTTCAGGATTTTAGGATAAGTTTTACGTTTTCCCCGGGTTCAGGATTTCAGGACATAATTTTAGTTCTCTCTGTGTTTAGGATTTCAGGATACCGTTTAAGTTCTCTCCGGGTTCAGGATTTCAGGATATGGTTTAAGTTCTCTCCGGGTTCAGGATTTCGGGATATTGTTTAAGTTCTCCACGAGTTCAGTATTTCAGGATATGGTTTAAGATTTCTCCGGGTTCAGGATTTTAGGATATGGTTTAAGTTCTCTCCGGGTTCAGGATTTCAGGATATGGTTTCAGCTCTCTCCGGGTTCAATATTTCGGAATATGGTTTAAGTTCTCTCCAGTTTCAGGATTTTGGATATGTTTTAAGTTCTCTCCCGTTTCAGGATTCTGGATATATTTTCAGTTCTCTCTGGGTTCAGAATTTTAGAATACGGTTCAGGATTTAAGAGTATTATATATAATCAAAGTTCAGGATGAGATTTCATGGTTTACTCTATTGCGGGGTAGGAAATCCTTTTCTCAATGTTGAAATTTCTTCCAAAGCATGAAAAATTTTAAGTTGAGGGTTATCTAAAGATTTAAAGAAAACCCTAAAAAGTTTTAGAATAATTGCAACCCTGCTATAAACTTGACATAAAAACAAGAAGGGTGAACACTCAATCAGTCCGGACAGTAATATCGTTTAAAACAATAACATAAACCTTCTCATACGACTGGCTTTCATGAATGTTCACAAATGGAACATTAGTATTTACGCTATAAATACATATGTATGTTTCTTAAAATAGATAAAAGAAGTTTTGTGAAACGAAATGAGTTTAAACGGATTAAAGAATAGAAAGGAAGACTATACATATGTTAATAGAACAGTCCCTTAACAGTCTAGTCACGAACTTGAATATTTAGTCCTTCTTCAGCTCGTCTGTCACCCTAGCTGTCATGTCTGTGTGATTAATGAGTTTGTCTGTGCAGTCACGTGTTTGTATGTTGGCACCCCGAGAACCCATTTCGAGTTGTCAATATAAATGTTTAAGATTTTTCAAATAATTTGTTTTGGATTAAATTATTACGCTGCTATATCATCTGCATAATATAAATACTACGCCTTAAAACAGAAAACAATATTTTTTGAATTGATAAAATTAATTTTAATAAAATATGTGTCAACAATCCAGAAATATTTTATCTAGTTTATTCATTTGTGTTTCTTTGATATAAGTTTACACATTTAAATGGGAGACCGGATTTTGAACCCTCTTTCTCTCCCCCCCCCCTCTCACCACATCATCATCATAATCATCATCATCATCGTATAACTAACTCTTCCCTCATCAAGAATAAAGATTACAGTTTAACATGAATAAAAATAGTAAATATTTTAAGTTCTCACTCAATAATTTGCAATTATTATTGTAAATCAAATCAAATTTAAAATCTTTTATTTCTGTAAAGACAACTGTGCTGGAAACTTTAGAATGATGGACAGCGAGATCAATGCTTTATCTTCACTTTTTCTTAATCTCCAGATTAAGTAATGATTGTTCTCCTCTTAATATTAATCTCCAGATTAATTAACCGATCGGGATTAAGAATATCCCATTCTAAAGTTTTCAGCTCAGATCTAATAAGTGTTAAAAAGGTTATTTATAGAAATTTATAGAATCTAATTAAAGAAAACCTTGATTTTTTAAAATATGTAACTTTTATAAACGACGCATTTTTATTATAGATGTAAAATAGAATATTGTTCGTATCTACTTTAAATAAGTAAGCACAAGAACACAAGTTCGGTTGGATGAATTCATGAATTAATTAAACCCCAGTAAAAACTAAATGGTTAAGGTTTGAGATAAATTGAGGGCTGGTTCAGGGAGTTGATGACAATTTAATTGGAAGTCGGAGAGTTAATAAAACACTAAGACATAGAAGTTTACAAAGAGGATTAAAATAGAATTGGCAACAAAAGCTAGATAATCTTAAAATAATGTTAATTATTTTAATCATTTAATTGGATCATGCAAATTTTTTTTTTTGGAATTGATTGCAGAAGGGTTTAATTTTGTATTCAATATTTTTTATTTGACCTGAAAAATAGATTTAATCCATATTTGAAATAAATTCTTTTAAACATTTTCACCAAAAACGACCAATATGACTGAAAAATGAAAAATAAAGCCCATTTATTCCGGTGTCAATTAAATAGTCTCCTAGTATATAAACTGCCTTGAGATCTGATAGGGTAGAGAACTAGATAAATTGGAGGTGTAATAGACAAGTATCTTTATACATAATCTTACATCATTATATTGAAACCAAACACTACACACAACTTTATGTTGACAATTTTTTGAAAAAAATGTTGAGTAAAATACGTCCATAGTACCTTTTAAGTGTTAGTGATCGCTTTAAAATCAAAGGAAAAACAGAGACCTGTGAATAACACCGAATCCAACCGTTTCTAGGGTGTGTCAATTTTTTACTTTTTTTTACACTAATTCGGTAAATACTACTTCTCTCTTGACGAATCCTAGTTTGTAACACGAAATCAGATTATGTCAAAAGAAAAATTGATGGCTAATGTTTTCAAATGACATCAAGATGGGTGTAAAATAATTCTTGAATTCTTGAATCATTTCTTTTAACTAAATGCAGATCTGTCATCAGATTTTCATTTGTTAAATTGTATACCCAATTTGGTCCTTTTTGAACAATCCAAATTTTGGCTTACACAAATTAACCTCTTTTTTTTACTTGAAATAGCGTGTAGCTGAACATTGTATGATTTGTATCTCTTTTTATAATTACTTAGAAAAGTTGAAATTGAAAATTTTAGAATTTAATTGATAGCTCCCCCCCCCCCCTGGTGTAGAAGAATGTTCTCGTGTCGCGTATACGGATTAAGGATTGTCGGTTTACTGCCTAGTTTTCTCTACCCTATCCGTTTTATATCTTTTATGCCTCTTTATAGAACCTTTTTCGTTCTATCTCATCGTTTATTGCTTGGTAGCGGATTAAACGCAGATAAGAGCCTCGGAGCAAGCCAAAAATATGTAAAATCCGGATTGGAAAAAGGCCCTTTTTAGTTCTGACGTAACTTAGAACAATTCATGAATCATGGTTTTATCAGATAAATAGCGTTCATACTTGTACTTTAAAATAGCTATCGTGACTATATTTTATCAGATAAATAGCGTTCATACTTGTACTGTAAAATAGCTATCATGACTATATTTTATCAGATAAATAGCGTTCATACTTGTACTGTAAAATAGCTATCGTGACTATATTTTTGTTGCAAATATTTATATAATTTAAGAAGGAATAATAAGCTGAACTAATCGTTCCAATATTTCTGTACAATCTGTACAATTTTCTTTTTGATTTTTGAAAAATCATCAATAAAACAAGAAAACGGAAAATTGTGTGTGTTCATGTTTCACTGTTAAAAAAAAAAAAGATTTTATACCGTCTGCAAATCCTTATATTCATGATTCTCTGCAACTAAAAATTGATTATATTCTTTGCCCAATTAAAAATATCATAAAAAACTATAAATTAAGGCAAATGACTTAATTCAACCTTTGAATTGTCACATATCAAGAGTTTTAGGTCGTCTTTACAGTCTCACCCTTTGTGGGTAACCCTGTATATACGATACCATACACCCTCGTCTGATTTTAGATGAATTATATTTGAGTGTAGTTGATCTTTGAACTTATACTCAGTGATCCTTACCAGAACAATCAAGACAGGGCATAGGTGTCAACTAGATAACCAGACAACTAGACAATTAGACAACTAGACAACTAGACAACTAGACAAAAAGATAACAAGACAACTAGACAACTAGACAACTAGACAACTAGACAACTAGATAACTAGACAAATAGATTACTAGACAACTAGATAACCAGACAACTAGACATCCAGACAACTAGATAACTAGACAACTAGATAACCAGACAATCAGACAACAAGACAACTAGATAACCAGACAACTAAACAGCTAGACAACTCGACAACTAGACAAATAACCAGACCACTAGATAACTAGACAACTAGATAACCAGACAACTAGACAACTAAATAACTAGAAAATTAGACAACTAAATAAATAAACAACCAGACAACTAGACAACCAGACAACTAGACAACCAGACAACTAGACAACTAGACAACTAGACAACTAAACAATCAGACAACTATAATAAAGACAAATAAACAACTAGAAAACAAGAAACAAGAAAACAAGAAAACTAAAAAACTAGAAACTAGACAACTAGACAAAGATATACAACTTGACAACTAGAAAACTAGACAAGCAGAAAATGAAACAACTAGACAACTAGACAACTAGACAACAAGAAAACTACAAAACTAGGCAACCAGAAAAGCAGCTTAGTCAACTAGGCCTCCTGACAAAATGCAGACGACCAGATAACATGCTGCCAATTTGACAACTAGACAATACGAAGAGCAAACACCAAGACAACCAGATAACCAGATAACTAAATAATCAGACAAATACATAACCAGACAACTAGGTAACCAGATAAATAGACAATCAGATAAAAAGACAAACTACAACTCGACAAAATAATGAATACATTTATTGGACTGACAAAGAAATAATTTAAACAACTAAATTAGACAACTGAATCAGACAACTAGATTAGACAACTGAATTAGACAACTGAATTAGACAACTGAGTTAGACAAATAAATTAGACAACTTAATCAGACAACTAGATTAGACAACTTTAGACAACTAGATTAGACAACTGAATTAGACAACTTAATTAGACAACTGAATTAGACAAATAAATTAGACAACTGAATCAGACAACTAGATTAGACAACTTTAGACAACTAGACAACTTAATTAGACAACTGAATTAGACAAATAAATTAGACAACTGAATCAGACAACTAGATTAGACAACTTTAGACAACTAGATTAAACAACTGAATTAGACAACTTAATTAGACAACTGAATCAGACAACTAGATTAGACAACTTTAGACAACTAGATTAGACAACTGAATTAGAAAACTTAATTAGACAACTGAATTAGACAACTTAATTAGACAACTGAATTAGACAAATAAATTTGACAACTGAAAGACTGGAAAACACAGTGATCAAACATCATTTAGAAAATAAATCAAATTTCAGAAACGTGTCATTGAAAATGCAGTGAAGCTTGGATTTTAAACCCATGAGAGCTAGTCGTAGCGTGTATCTGGTAGGATAACATAAATAATAAATACACGTCTGCTGTTTATAATACAAAGTATAAATATAGAATGAATCAGGAATGTAAATTGAAACTTGGGAAGCACACATGTTATGCAAATTCATATTGTTTCCCTTTAAAAACTGATTTACGACCCTTCCTGTTAAGTGCTGATTTATTACCGTGGTTGGCCTATATTGAATAGGGGCACATTCTACTGTATTGTGTCCACCCGTTGTACAATAGAATAGATAGAATAGAATAGAAGAGTAGAAATTTAAATTTGAATGAACCATCAGTAGTTGAACTACAGGTTTACGCCAAAGTATTCCATTGACTAGGATAAGATAGACAAATTTGGGTTTATGTCTTCCTGGGGACAAATTAGAATTTCCCGTGGTTCTAACGAGTTCCCCAATCAAATTTTGAAGCAAATCGAACCAGGGGGTTATGAGTTACAAACAGAGGTTATATAGATATTAGATGATACATATATTATATAAAAATAAATACATATATAGATGGTGTGGTTTAAATTTGTTTATACATTTTGAATATATAGTTTTACAAAAGAAAAAAATATAAAAAATTATGCACAAATAGGCGACATTGATCATTGCTCATTACATAACATATTTATCATTTCAGTTATTACGTAATCATCGAATCCTTTAACATATAAATTATTTGTTCCTGTAAAATCGGAACTTTCCATTCATGGTCCAATGGGACATCAAAATATTGGTGACATCATGTTAGTTAATTTACAGTGTAAAAATTTCACATTATACGGTATACAGTTTAACAGTGTACGGTGATTAAGTAAACTGTAAAGTTTAAACAGAATTCCTATTTTTTACATCATATGCTGTAGAAATCACAGTGTGTGGTCGAAGGAAGACATTTTTTGCTAAAACCCTCCACAAAGGACCCATTAGTAAACAAAAGTTTTATTTCATTCAATTTCTAGATTGAGATCTCGCACTTTAGTTATATGCTCGAGAATATAGATATCTTGTCTCAGGGCGCAGATGGTAGGATTTTTAGAATATAAGTTAGCTGGCTTACTAGCTATCTATTCTAAAAATAAACTAGCTGGTTTACTAGCTATCTATTCTAAATACAAACTAGCTGGTTTACTAGCTATCTATTCTAAATATAAACTAGCTGGTTTACTAGCTAAATATAAACTAGCTGGTTTACTAGCTATCTATTCTAAATATAAACTAGCTGGTTTACTAGCTATCTATTCTAAATATAAACTAACTGGTTTACTAGCTAATCTATTCTAAATATAAACTAACTGGTTTACTAGCTATCTATTCTAAATATAAACTATCTGGCTTACTAGATTTCCATTCTTATTTTAAATTAGCTAGCTTACTAGCTATCAATTCTAAATATAAGATAGCTGGCTTACAAGCTATCTATTCTAGAAATAAACTAACTGGCTTTCTAGCCATCTATCCTATATATAAACTATCTGGCTTACTAGCTATCTATTCTAAATATAAGTTAGCTGACTTACTCGCTATCTTTTCTAATATAAACTAACTGACTTTCTAGCTATCTATTCTAAATATAAACTATCTGGCTTACTGGCTATCTATTCTAAATATAAACTAAATGGCTTTCTAGCTATCTATTCTAAATATGAACTAATTGGCTTTCTAGTTATCTATTCTAAAGATAAACTAGCTGGTTTACTATCTATCTATTCTTATTTAAAATTAGATGGCTTACGAGCTATCTGTTCTAAATAAAAATTGTCTTACTTACTAGCTATCTATTCTAAATATAAACTTGCTAGCTTACTAAATATCTTTTTTATATATAAACTAGGTGGCTTACTATCTAGCTATCTATTCTAAATATAAACTAGCTGGTTTACTAGTTATCTATTCTTATTATAAGCTAGCTAGATTACTTGCTATCCATCTTAAATATAAACTATCTGGCTTACTAGCTATCTATTCTAAATATAAGCTAGCTAGCTTACAAGTTATCTATTCTAAATATAAATTAGCTGACTTACTAGCTATCTATTCTAATAATAAACTAACTTGCTTAAGAGCTATCTATTCTAAAGATAAACTAGCTGGTTTACTATCTATCTATTTTTATTATAAATTAGCTAGCTTACTAGGTATCTATTTTAAATTTGAATTAGATGGCTTACGAGCTATCTGTTCTAAATATAAATTATCTAGCTTATTAGCTATCTATTCTAAATATAAACTAGCTAGCTTACTAACTATCTTTTTTAAATATAAACTAAGTGGCTTACTAGCTATCTATTCTAAATGTAAATTAGCTGGCTTACTAGATATATATTCTAAATGTAAACTAGCTGGCTTACTAGCTATCTATTCTAAATATAAACACGCTGGCTGACTATGCTATTTATTCTAAATGCAAACTTGCTTTAGATTGCTTGCTATCCATTTTAAATATAAACTAGCTGACTGACTAGCTTTCTAGCTAAATTCAAACTAGCTAGCTTACTAGCTAAATATTCTATATATGAACTAGGTATAAACTGACTAGCTATCTATTCTAAATATAAACTACCTAGCTTAGCAGCTATCTATTCTAAATATCATTTAGCTAGTCAAGATTAAGTCTCAAAGTGAACTAGATTTTTATTCTAAACCTGTACTGTACAAGCAGGGATCATCTGCAAAGATAACCAGAAAACTGTAGAATAGAAAGACGACATTAATGCAATACTGAAGTGTATTTGATGTTGTTACAAAACAAAAAATTACTAGTAAGTTATTAAATCACTTATTAAGTGAAATGCAGGTCTATTTACACTGCACAATTTCTGTGCCTCATGTTCATTGGATTATTTAAAGTCATATCTTGAGTCTAAAACTCGACTTTTTATTCCAGAGATTTCTGGTTATCACTGTAGTTTAAACTCAATCTTACTATTTATTCTGAATAAATCAAATTTATCTATATTTTATTAATTTTAAGCTAAATATATTCTACAGAGTACTAAGATATTGAATCCTAAGGTGATGAATATAATAATATTTGCGTGTATAATATATGTATATATGTATACAAGATGAAAGGGCTGGAAAGTTTGATCGGATTATAATGGTGTAAGTGTGCCCTAATACATAGCATTAATATTCATCGACCGGGGTAAATAGTAATACACAAAATATAATAAATACAAAAGAAATTTGCGAACTCATTGTTTGCGAGAATATTTGTTAAAATTCGCAAAAATAATCAAAATTAAGCGATCAAAAACATTCTACAGAATTTTCGAAATTTTGGAAGATATGACTTTTGAAAAAAATTGGAAACCCTAGTTATAAACCAATATAAATCCTTTGTTTTAAAGTTTACAAACGTTTAATTCGACATTTTATTTAAAGCCTATCATTCTTTTGCGCACAATTCCTCCCTCTCTAATAATGTTTTAATGCTGGGGACATGAACTGATGTCAGATATCTAAATTAGAAGTAAAGAATCTAAAATAACTTTAAGAATAGTTATGTACGGGGTCTCAACTTTAGATTTTAAAATACAAAAATGGATTTCGTGAAAACAATATTTTTACATATTTCTGGTACTTATTTGCAAATTGCGCCTCCATATCTTGACTCCAAAACTCTTTTTTATGGATCTAGATAGGGACCCCCAGAATACACTTATCTCCCCACACTTTCTTGTGGTTAAATGTCTTTTTTGAACCAAGGATTACAATCTGAAACAGTATCTCAGTTATTTATTCCTTTCATATTTTTGAGTATTTGAAACATATATTTTGTTCACAAATTTATACAGAACTAACTAATAAATTATGTATAAATCATACAATCAATAATTCTTATATACCCTTCAGCGACATTTTTAACAGGGTTTATAAATAATTCTAGAAAATGTAAAGAACCCCCTTTTTCAATTTTTTAAATCGAAAATTTTTTGATTTGATAAATATTTTAAAATTTTGTTCATTAAAATATTGCTCAATAACGACTATGTATAGAAATTTGTGTTTATATTTTTAGAAAAGATTTACTTTCAGGTAATGATATAATTGTAAAATTAACAACATTAAAGGGGGTGTAAATATAGTCTCAAGTGACATTCGATTTAAAAAAAAGAGTGGCACTTCCGATACACAACAGTACATTTTAATTCCGATACACAACAGTACATTTTAATTCCGATACACAACAGTACATTTTAATTCCGATACACAACATTACATTTTAATTCAGATACACAACAGTACATTTTAATTCAGATACTCAACAGTACATTTCAATTCAGATACACAACAGTACATTTTAATTCAGATACTCCACAGTACATTTTAATTCAGATACACAACAGTACATTTTAATTCAGATACTCAACAGTACATTTTAATTCAGATACACAACAGTACATTTTAATTTAGATACACAACAATATACATTTTAATTCAGATACTCAACAGTACATTTTAATTTAGATACTTAACAGTACATTTTAATTCAGATACACAACAGTACATTTTAATTCAGATACACAACAGTACATTTTAATTCAGATACACAACAGTACATTTTAATTCAGATACACAACAGTACATTTTAATTCCAATACACAACAGTACATTTTAATTCAGATACACAACAGTACATTTTAATTAGTTTTCGCAGCAAATCTAAGGAATATAATGTTCTATCTGGAAAAGTGTTTTTTCATTTTCCTTATTTTTCTACCGCAATTGAATATACTCATGCTTTAGATAAATAACAGGGATGAATCAATCATTTTTACTCAGTCAAAAGTTTGAAGGGTACCCTTGTCAAAGTAATATGTCCAAAAACAAATCGAGGATCATTTGAAGTTATGGCTCTTAAAATATTTCAGGCCTCACGTGCTAAAGAATCAGAAATGAAATTCTTGATTTCCGTTTTTTTAAATATGAAGATACTATATGATGGTTCTCTATATATATGTGTGTGTGCATGTGAAGGTTTTATCCTCATCTATCTGTCAACAGAATGATAGATATAGAATTCCTGGCTAGAGATCTGCCCTCCATATATACTGTAAACTGTAGACTAGAGACCTCTAATCTGTTAAATCTGACAGAGCTTGAAATCCATAACAATTAGACCAATAGTATAGAATACATCAAAACATTGAGTACAGGCCTGCCAACTTTAGGTCTTATCAATTAAACATCACTACTCACTAGCAGCAAGAAGTAAGACATGGAAGGAAAATGTTTTTTTAGAATAAAAAAAATACAAATAAAAGGAGAGAGAGTGCTGGTTTTATCTTATACGCTGATCCAACGTAACGATTCAAATGTTAAACGTTTAATTTTGTGTTTTCGATTAAACAAATTAGAATTTTAGCAACGTTTCACTTTCGATCCCAACTTCTATGCTGTTCGTCTTTTGAATAAACATCAAACCTGCTTCATGATGTGTTTCAGCTATCAGACCGAAATTTAAAAATCTTGCCTGAACAAAATTTGTCAACATATTTGAAAATCCACCATTAAAAAGAGAAAATGCGCGAAAGTTTTATATTGTTACTTTTTCAATGATTTAAATAGGAAAAATGCTTTGCGGTAAAAATAAAACATTTAGATGTTAATAAAATCCGAGAAAGAGTAGCAATCAAAGCCAAGTTATTTTTTTGTTTACATGTCACCAAGGAAAAGTGGAATGTGATATTGCGATCAGAAAGAAATTGCTTTTCTATTAAATATTAAGACATGACTAGATCTGCATAACCTAGCGTGATGCAGCTACCCAATGCATTTGCACCTTTGTTTCAAGACACCCACGCAGGGTGTGCCCTCACAGACGTATCTGATAAAATGTGATTAGAATAAAGATTAAATAATGTGTATTCTTGTTTTTCTTGAATAGTTTCCGTGTATGTTCTTGTCCCATATATTTATATTTATCTCTTTTTCACCAATGATTTGTGTTTTTATTATTTTCCTACGCACGCGCTGAAGTAAAACATTATTTTTAGGTTTTTTTTTCACAAATTTTAACTAAGGTTTAACTAAACTTTTCTCGACTGTTAGAAAAATACGAGATGGTTCGTTTAAAAATACAATATACAATGAAAATTATTCAACTCTTTCATTGATATATTGTGATAATTGCGAAAAGATTTCTGGTTTTAACCCTTGAAATAAATATCCTCCAAGGTTGCGCCTCGCTGCTAAAACTCAACTCAACTTTCTTTTACGAAGCAAATATAAGCAATACAAGTTAGATTTCTAATGATCTTTTAATTTCATTTTTTCTATCTAGTTTCTCTTGATTTCTTCTCTTCTATGTAGTTTTTGTGCTTATTTTTATGTCTATTGTATCTTTTTACGTATTTGTTTCTGACAATCCGTGATCCTTCTATTCCTTTTGGATTAATCCCCCTTGATCCACCTAAACCTTCTCATTTAATCACCCTTCTAAACCTTCTCCTCTGATCAACCATGATGATCCTAAACCTTCTTTTCTGGGCAACCTTGATCCGTCAAAACCTTCTTTACTGGTCAATCTTGATACTCTTAAACCTTCTTCTCTAGTCAACCTTGATACTTCTAAGCCTTCTCCTTATGGCACCCTTGATCCTAATTAACCTTCTCGTCTGATTACTCTTGACTCTCCTAATTAACCCTATCCTCTTGCAACTCTTGACTCTCCTAATTAACCATATCCTCTTGCAACTCTTGACTCTCCTAATTAATCCTATCCTCTTGCAACTCTTGACTCTCCTAATTAACCCTATCCTCTTGCAACTATTGACTCTCCTAATTAATCCTATCCTCTTGGAACTCTTGACTCTCCTAATTAACCCTATCCTCTTGCAACTATTGATACTCCTAATTAACCCTATCCTCTTGGAACTCTTGACTCTCCTAATTAATCCTATCCTCTTGGAACTCTTGACTCTCCTAATTAATCCTATCCTCTTGCAACTCTTGACTCTCCTAATTAACCCTATCCTCTTGGAACTCTTGACTCTCCTTATTAATCCTATCCTCTTGGAAATCTTGACTCTCCTAATTAATCCTATCCTGTTGCAACTCTTGACTCTCCTAATTATAACCATATTCTCTTGCAACTATTGACTCTCCTAATTAACCCTATCCTCTTGCAACTCTTGACTCTCCTAATTAACCCTATCCTCTTGCAACTCTTGACTCTCCTAATTAACCCTATCCTCTTGCAACTCTTAACTCTCCTAGCCCTCTCTGATATAATGTGTTTACAGTGTTCTAGTTTGATTGTATATAAGGATGAATCTCCATATATAGATTGGATAATGGATAATCCTCCTGTAAACTATATACAGCCCCTAAATATCCCTATACACTATATAAAGCAGGTAGCTAACCCTTCAATTTTACACTGCACTGTAAACTCATAAATTATAAATACAAAATTTTCAGTTTAAAGTCTTCAGCTTACTCTTGAATTAGATTTTTTTCTTCTTAAAATAATGCGTAATAAAAATATTTTTATAAACTTTTAAGCAATAAATTTAATGATGTAATACAAAACCATCCAGATGTTTTCTAAATGCGTAATTTTTTTTTACAGTTTATTCATATTTAATTTTTTAAAATTCCAATTCAATCTTTTTCAAATGTTCGCTAGAACTTTTATCGAGACGCTTCAGTTATAATTAAAAGATATTATTCTTCATTTATTACTCTTATTTCTAAATTATTTCTAGATTTTTCATGATTTACAGTTATCTACAGTGAAACCCTTAATAACGAATACATCGAAAGAACTCATCAAATGTCGTATTCTTCACTTTCTGATAATGGAATGTTGCAGATATTCAGTTTTTTAATTAAATGATTATATGGAACTCTTTAAAACTGTTCCCGCATATTCATGGCTATTTATTTATTTTCGCAAATACTGAAACTTACTTAATAAAGTATAAAACTCATTGAAAAATTGCCAAGACGACATTTGATAAATTCTTCCGATGTATTCGTTATTAAGGGTTTCACTGTATATAATACAATTTTTTCCACAGGCAACACCTGGATTTTCACCTAGTAATAACTAAAATTTAAAAAAGTACAGTTCATATAGATATTTATAATATTTGCTCAGAAGAATCGGGAATATTTGTAAAGAATTAAGTCTCTTCAAGTAACTTTCGCATTAAAAAAGCAAGTTTTATAATAATTTTAAATAATTGAATAAACACGGAGAACAAAAAACTTAATTTAACATTTAACATTTTATTCTTAAGCCGTAGGAAGTTTCCCACCCGTGTACAATTATAGCATGTAATATCGTTCCATTAGGTTTAGGGTTGGGGTCAACTTTTTATACTAGAGGTTGAAGGAACGTGTTTAGACACGCGAAATTATCAAATAATTCTCAGTTCTTACACCTGTATCCATGAGTACCATACAACTGTAGATTCAGTAAATCATTCTTTTCATGCACACACCTACTCACATTCTTCTATAGCTAGCGCTTTACGGTGGGTGGGTGGTATCCTTTAACTAGACTTCCGACAAAACAAACTAATATTGACCCCCCTCAACTAATAAATCCTTACTACCATCACCTCCAGTACACTTCAAGAAAACTTCAAGCTTCCACACATAATTATTCAGTTAATTAAAGAACTGTCGTAATCTATCCTGAATTATGTTCAAATTGATTTTCTTTTCATGGAAATTTCAAGAAAGCTCAGATAAATGAGGGGAGAGGGGAGGGGGTCTGAAAATGTTAATTATAACTTCCGGCGTTTTAGGTTGATTTTAAAACTTTTGAAAATCAATTTTATTCATGAGTTCCATAAAATGCGTAACATATGGTAACTCAAGAAGGGGGGGGGGGAGAACTAAAATCTAAAAACGGGAGGGAGAAATAAAGAAAATATAAAAGAAACTAGAGAATAATGTACATAATCGAAAAGTAACAAAGTGAAAAGGAAAAAGTAGAATTTACGAACAAAGTTTAAAATCTACTTAAGAGTGAGAGTGAGAAAGTAAGGAGGGAAAAGAGATTTATCTTAAGATGAAATATTTAATACATCCATTATTTCCCCCTCTCCCCCTGCCCAAATATATCGCTATTCTGAGCTACTGTTGCCCTTTTAAAGCCATCCAAGCAAAGTAAACACTGAAACATAAATCACGTTTTTAAGCCATCCAGTCAAATTGAAACCATAAAAAGTACGCATTGCATTAATCAACTGATCTTGAAGATTAAAGAGATGCAAGCGTAGATAAACTGAACTAGAAAGGTTTAGGCGTAAAACATGTATTTTTAGTATCATACAGAGTTATCGAGAAAGGATAAGACTCTATAAATAACGACCTGAAACTTTTAAAATTTTATAATTGGTCTGCCTTGAATAGTTATTTATTGAATTTTGTATCTAAAGTCTTATCCTTCGTGGGTAACCTTGTATAGGTATAATATCATGGGAGAATTAGGCAAATTTTAACAATCGATCTGCATGGATTCTTGGTCGCCATTAGTCTTAGATAATTAATTATAGTTTTTTAAATCCTGAGTCTAGGATAATTCGTTTTACTTTACTCAATAAATCGAGGTTAACTCCGGGTCAGATTTTTCAGTTTCACACTTAACAAAACAATAGAGAATTGAATAAAGGACTGTTTTTATACACATTTACGCTGCAGCATAATTCTACACACGGGGGGTATTCTTTTAGGTAGGGTAATTATGTTAGGTAGGGGAATTATTTTAGGTAGGGGGATTATTTTAGGTATGGTGGTGGGGTGGGCGTGAAAATAAAATGGTAGTGGGGTGGGAGTGCAAACAAAATGGTGGTGGGGTGGGAGTGCAAATAAAATGGTGGTGGGGTGGGAGTGTAAACAAAATGGTGGTTGGTTGGGAGTGCAAAAAATGGTGGTGGGGCGGAGTGTAAAAAAATGGTAGTGGGGTGGGAGTGTAAAGAAAATGGTGGTGGGGGGTCTGAATACTGAATTCAGAAATATATTTTATAAATTATCCATTGTGTAAACTTGGATAAACAATGCAGTCCATTATTTATTTTAAAACCAAGATATGCAAACATAGGTATATTTATGCAATATGCATGCCGCACCGGCCTCTACCTAGGAATTGCATTTAATGGAATTTCCTCTTATTGTTCACTAATTGTTCACTATTTCATCGTTCATTCCATTTTTTCTAAAAACAATTCTTACGCGGTATTAAAAGAAAAACCTTTGAAATAAAAAATGTCTCATAAAGTTTATTATCTAACTCTGTTCGTGCCAGTCCAAAAACTAAATTTGCTGTCAAAAATCTACTTTGAGCATCTTTTATCTTAAAGAATCTAAATCTTTTTTTAAATTATTGAATCATTTGTTATTTCTAGTTTGCAAGCTTATCTCATCTTTAGCATAATATATATTCGCTGAATATATATGTATGTATATATTCAATCAATCAATTATCTTGATGAATGAATTATTAAATCATTATTTCAAATATTAGTGTTTCATCCAAGCATTAAAATTCTTTAGTTTGCCCCGTCGGCAAAACAATTGTATTTTCAACTCAAACAATAAATTTTTTTCATTTTTTAAACTGTATTGAGTGCTGAACACGGAGATTATGGAGATTGCTGAACTTAATTCAGAGACTATACAGATTGCTGAAAACAATTCAGAGATTACGGAGATTACTGCACACTATTCAGAGATTAAGGAGAGTACTGAACACAATTCAGAGATAAAGGAAAGTACTGAACACTATTAATAGATTAAGGAGAGTACTGAACACAGTTCAGAGATTATGGAGAGTAGTGAACAAATTCAGCAATTATAGAGAGTACTGAACACAATTTAGAGATTATGGAGAGTACTGAACACAACTCAGAGATTATGGAGAGTACTGAACAAATTCAGCAATTATAGAGAGTACTGAACACAGTTCAGAGATTATGGAGATTACTGAACACAAATTCAGTGATTATGGAGAGTACTGAACACAATTCAGAGATTACGGAGATTACTGAACACTATTCAGGAGTTAAGGAGAGTACTGAACACTATAATTCAGAGATTAAGGAAAGTACTGAACACTATTAATAGATTAAGGAGAGTACTGAACATAATTTAGAGATTATGGAGAGTAATGAACAAATTCAGCAATTATAGAGAGTACTGAACACAGTTCAGGGATTTTGGAGAGTACTGAACACAAATTCAGTGATTATGGAGAGTACTGAACACACATTCAGTGATTATGGAGAGTACTGAACACAATTCAGAGTTTATGGAGAGTACTGAACACAAATTCAGTGATTATGGAGAGTACTGAACACAATTCTGAGATTACGGAGATTACTGAAAACTATTCAGGAATTAAGGAGAGTACTGGACACTATTCAGAGATTAAGGAAAGTACTGAACACTATTAATAGATTAAGGAGAGTACTGAACGCAGTTCAGAGATTACGGAGAGTAGTGAACAAATTCAGCAATTATAGAGAGTACTGAACACAATTTAGAGATTATGGAGAGTACTGAACACAACTCAGAGATTATGGAGAGTACTGAACACAACTCAGAGATTATGGAGAGTACTGAACAAATTCAGCAATTATTTAGAGTACTGAACACAATTTAGAGATTATGGAGAGTACTGAACACAAATTCAGTGATTATGGAAAGTACTGAACACAATTTAGAGATTATGGAGAGTACTGAACACAAATTCAGTGATTATGGAGAGTACTGAACACAAATGCAGTGATTATGGAGAGTACTGAACAAATTCAGCAATTATGGAGAGTACTGATAGGATGAACACCATTTGCTGATTTCGGAGCACAATGCACACAATTGTAGATTATTCAAAAATAGACCATAGTTATAAAATTGTAATGAAGTTATTGAACATCTGTCCTTAATTATTTAGTATTAATTATTTAATTTCTTTATATTTCTGGCGTATTTATGTTATCTTGCTTGAAAAGTAGATCTTTTGTGCTCAAGATAAAAAGATAAAATCAGAATTTAAATTTATTTAAATGTTAATTCCAAAGTTTGAGCAGTTGAGCTGAGATCTTGATAATAAATAGTTTGTATAATGTCTATATTCGGAGGTATGAAGATAGGTCTTGTATTAGGTGAGATATAAATAGATCTTTTATGCAAATATTCACGGAGTTATGCAAACATAGATCAGGCAGATTGATCTATCTTGGATACTTCACGCTCAAAATGAATTAAGACATAATACATTAAGGACAAGAAATTTTAAGAATAATTCTAGATTCTTAAAAGTCCTAAGATTAAAATCGAATATCAGTAAACATGAAACACGAGAAAAGCTTTATCCAAAACCTCAACCTCTATTAATGTCTCCGTTATTTATCTTATATTATTCAGGTTTACTTATAAAACGACGGATTCTTCAAAATAAAATAAGAAATGAACTAGATGGCATGTCCGATCTGAGAAAGATATAGTTGTTTTCTTCTATCTTGAATAGTGTTTAAAGGGAGAGACCGACTAGACATAACTGTTGAGCTGTAAGTGCAGTTTTGTAGACTTTAGAATTCATTTAGGATACCAATGAGACATTTTTACGGTGAACCATAGTAGAACCGTAGAATCGATTATTTTATTATCATCATTACCTTTGCTGTTTCTTTGATTTTATTCGTAGATGTGTTCAAAATAATAATTTCGTTTTCACAATTAAAATAATGAAAACCTCCAACAAGCGAACCTAGCTAAAAGACTTTTGCATAAACCTGTGAGATTTAAAATTAATTTCTAAAACTTATTTTCAATAATATAAGTTATGTATTTTTCTCAACAGCTATTTGTATACATGCACCCTGTCCCTCTAATGCAGAAAATTTTCTTTACTGTTTCTGCAATATAAATCCTTAAGTCTGTTTTGAAGATAACCCTGATATAATCAGCAAGAAAAATAATTATTTCTAATCTGACAAAGCTTTAAACACTAAAAACTCTGGTTAATTTTAGAAGTACCGTACCGACTTTTAGGCAGCTAGAGTATGTAGTGCAGTATATTTACAGTACCGTACCGACTTTTAGGCAGCTAGAGCATGAAGTGCAGTATATTTAGTACCGTACCGACTTTTATGCATCTAGAGCATGTAGTGCAGTATATTTAGTAGCGTACCGACTTTTAGGCAGCTAGAGCATGTAGTGCAGTATATTTACAGTACCGTACCGACTTTTAGGCAGCTATAGCATGTAGTACAGTATATTTACAGTACCGTACCGACTTTTAGGCAGCTAGAGCATGTAGTGCAGTATATTTACAGTACCGTACCGACTTTTAGGCAGCTAGAGCATGTAGTACAGTATATTCACAGTACCGTACCGACGTTTAGGCAGCTAGAGCATGTAGTACAGTCTATTTACAGTACCGTACCGACTTTTAGGCAACTAGAGCACGTAGTGCAGTATATTTAGTACCGTACCGACTTTTAGGCATCTAGAGCATGTAGTACAGTATATTCACAGTACCGTACCGACGTTTAGGCAGCTAGAGCATGTAGTACAGTCTATTTACAGTACCGTACCGACAAAAACACGACAGTACACCATATAAATCATCTACTTATTGAGAGATTAATGTGTAAAGTGTGTCTTTGTTTTCCCCTTTATAAATGGAGGATCACATGGAGTTACGTAAAATACCCCCCCCCCCCTTATCCAGGAAAAGGACTAGGATCCTGGCCAGGGGCAAAACACGCGTAGGAATTTCAGTTTTGAAAAATGTGGAATTTTATCCTAAATATCAGTTTCGCGTTCTAGGCTTTATTCTAGCAAACCCTGAGATGAATAGACAATTAAATTAGCAATTTTACTCTCAACTCCATCAGCCTTAAAATCAACATTCCTTCTTTCTATGCTAATATATATATTTCAAATATTTTCCTACATCGAATATTTCAAATTTTTCCATTTTGGTTTAAAACAAAAATGTTTTGAAAAACATGTGAACTTAATTATAGAAATCAAAACTGTAACGAAAGTTAAATGACGGAAATAGAAACAGACATTTTTTGGAAGGAGTTTTTTCTAGCTACAATTTTTATACAAGACAATGCCCTGTAATAACAAAAGGAAGTCGCCTTAATCCTACCTATTTATATTTTTCCGATCTCACATCGTATCCTAGACCTTTGATATTTAAAACTTTAAATTCTGTTAATCAAATAGTCCAAGTGTTAAACAAAAGTTAAAGTGGTTACAATATTAGAGTTTGAGAAGAATAAGATCAATCGATTTCTTTATCCCTAGATTTAAAAGTTAGGAGAAAGGAATGCGAAAGCGCTTTTTAACGTTTTCAAACGGCTCGTTTACTATTTTATTTTGAAGAATAGAAATTCTGATTATATATTAATATAATTTTTGTTTAAGATTCCAAGCTTTTTTCTTTGTTTTCTTCCTCCCGCCTGTCTTGAAACTGAAAACATCTAAAATGAAGGTGAGGGTTGGGAACTGGTTTTCTGGGTCCTTTTAAATCTGATATTCTCCCAAATGGTTTAGATAAGGAACCTAAATATTTAATGAAAAATCGTCACAATTTCCAGTTGACAGGTTCCTTCTAAACTTGATCTCTATATCCACAGGAAACCAACTGTTTAATTTTCGAATTTAAACTTTTTCGAGGTTTCGAGATTTATTTTGGGATTTCTTTGAAAATCTATTTTTGAAAATCGGAGTATGGGGTGTCTGGATTTGTGTTAATTTCATGAAAGAAAAAGAAATTATTATGTCAACAAGGAAAGTAATCACCAAAAACGTGATTAAAACAATTTATTAACAAAACGATATAATGCAGTTATTGAAAAAGGTAACAAAGAGAATTTTCAACAAAACTTTGAAACATGAGACCGTAAATTTAAGAAATATTACAAGTTTTGATGAAAGATATTATTATCATCAATCCAGAAAGACTAAAAAGAAAAAAAATCAATAGAAAAAATTCAATATTATCAATGTTTTTAAGCTCAAGAAAGCACGCGTTACCAAGACTGAACTAAATAGGACTCATATAAATTTACATTTTGACAGGGATGTTTATGTGGATTTTAGTTGTTTTTTGACAATGGTCTTTTCGTAATTCTGACCGACCTGAAAACTAAATCTTGCTGGAAAAAAGCAATATTCACAACGTGCTTTTTCTTTCTTAATTACTGTTTAGTAATGCCATCTCCACCAGGAGCTAAGGAGGGCATTCGACCCATCTCTTCTTAGTTGTACACTTTAGAAACCTTAAAAAATGTACTTTGATGCTATCAAAATAAAAAAGTTTTTAAAATAGAGCACAGAGTAAAAAAAAAAACGTGTCACCAGAAAGAGAATCAAGAAGCGTTTAGAATGTATGTTTTATATTTCTTCGGTTGAATTTAATTTCAAAAGTGCATCCAATCTTTATCTGACACAGTGCCACTCCTTTAGTGAACCATAAAAGATATAAAATGCTTGTAGGATGCAAAAAGTACTAATTTAAGATAATTTCATTCAAATTGTAAACATCTTGGCAGCTTATATTAAAACGAACATATACAAACAATAAAAGTAGAAATAAGTTAGCAGTTCCTTTTCGCTTTAGGTTTTTCTTCATTTTTTAGTGTCATAAATTAATAATAGCTTTTTTATGGTAGCATAAATTATATACGGAGAGGTTGAATATCAAACTACAAATAAAAGAAGAATTATAACTAATATAATATTAAAGGGACTGTAAGCGTAATTTAAAGTGACCCTCAATGCAAGGAGGGCAATACCGGATTCACAGCAATACTCTTTAAGCCTTTTATGCTTCATTGAGTAGAAAGATCTCTCTGTTAAAACATGTCAGAGCCCACTTATATTCCTCTAAAACGCGACTGTTCCCTTTTTACAGTCTTAACTCAAACAGCTGATCTGTTACTTGCATAACTCGAAAGTAGCTCAACTGTTTTCCGTTAACAGCGTCTTTAAACGTTCAACGGATTTTTTTTATTTTCTGCCACTTTTAGAAAGTAACTATTGGTATTTCATAAATACATATAACATATAACATATAACGTTTCAGTAGATTAATAGAGATATGTCAGACATCCTTGCTCAGTCAAAGGTTAAAAGAGTACCAGTGTGAATCGGGGATTCTTTTTTTAAATGAAAGGCTACTTTAAATTACGCTTATAGTCCCTTTGATGACATGAGTTGTCAATTTTTTCCCCGCTGTTAAATACTGTTTTTATAGCGGTTATGGACTAAATAATTTTCGATATCGACAAATAAAGACTGAGCAACTTGTGAATTGTTATACTTGTCCATAAATGGTCAATGAAATGGCCCATTTACGGTCTTTTTCTGTATGATTTATAGTTTATAGAAGGCATGGAAATCAGCAATCGGGAATTTAGTTAGAGTAAGATTAATGACATATATATATCTTTTTTACAGATAAGTTTGTTAAATGTTATTTCAATTCAAACGCCAAAGTAATAAAACAAGATTTATTCATAAAATATAAAGATATAAAACTTTATTTGACATTTTTTAGTTAAAAAATTATTCATCAGATTTGCAGTTTGGCTCGGTCTCTTTAAGGTATTGAATTTATTAGGAATAGTTCTAGTATACACCATATCTTTTCTTAAAAAAGACTTTAATTCAATTTTTAGTAAAACATCGAAACTTTTTTAACTTAAAGGCGTAATAAAAAGTTTTGCACAAATAAATTCTATAAAATGTGAAAATGTGCGGAATTTTGCGGTAATATAGTTCATCACTCAATTACTGTTTTTTATTATTATTCTTTTTTTTGTACTATCTTTAGGACGTCTATGCTTGTATGTAGATATCTTTGAAGAATGTAATACAGTGTAAAAATATATGTTAATTTAAAAGAAGTCAACTTGCAAAAACTAAAATTAAACTAAAATTCGTCTCTTTGCTCTCAAGGCTGGGCCAGGGTTACTTCATACAATATTTATTATTAGGACAAGATATAGAGATGGGTGTCCCACTAATCATGTATTATTAGGACAAGATATAGAGATGGGTGTTCCACTAATCACCTACTTTTTAGGACAAGATATAGAGATGGGTGTCCCACTTATCATTTATTATTAGGACAAGGTATAGAGATGGGTGTCCCACTAATCATTTATTATTAGGACAAGAAATAGATATTGGTGCCCCACTAATCATGTATTATTAGGACAAGATATAGAGATGGGTGTCCCAGTATACATACATTATTAGAACAAGATATAGAGATGGGTGTCCCTGTATACATACATTATTAGGACAAGATATAGAGATGGGTGCCCCACTAATTATGTATTATTAGGACAAGAAAAAGAGAAGGGTGTCCCACTAATCATGTATTATTAGGACAA
This sequence comes from Eurytemora carolleeae, assembly GCF_000591075.1. Taxonomy (NCBI): domain Eukaryota; kingdom Metazoa; phylum Arthropoda; class Copepoda; order Calanoida; family Temoridae; genus Eurytemora; species Eurytemora carolleeae. The sequence goes on from NW_019402181.1 coordinate 231,140, forward strand.
GATATAGATATGGGTGACCCACTAATCATGTATTATTAGGACAAGGTATAGAGATGGGTGACCCACTATTCATGTATTATTAGGACAAGAAATAGATATGGGTGTCCCACTAATCATGTATTATTAGGAAAAGGTATAGAGATGGGTGTCCCACTAATCATGTATTATTAGGACAAGATATAGAGATGGGTGTCCCACTAATCATGTATTATTAGGACAAGATATAGAGATGGGTGTTCCACTAATGATGGTAAACTGTACACGTGCAATTAGTGGAAAACTTGCAAGTCGTGGAACTTTTTAAACACATATTGTCATTGGATAGATCTTCTGTTGTCTCTGGATTGTAATGTTTTGTGGAACACCCTTTAATATTCTTATTTCAGCCCGAACGGGACTTCGGATGAAAGTGAGATTAGTGTCTTTGTGAACAGGTGACAGAAAGTAAAATGTATATTTTTTATCATGACAATTGACAATTTATATGAATTTATATGAATCGATCACACCAATAGTAAATGAGTCAAACATAGTATAATTCAAGAATGCAATGCAAGGAAAGTTAATTGCAGTTGCGTATACTCTGCGTACATATTGAAACCAGTTCTCTTTGGGCGGAATTTGTAAACAAAAAAAGATGCATCAGTGTTCGTTTAGCATCCGAGGAGGTTAAAAGCATTGAATTTTGATAATTTTGATAATTCACATAATAGTTTCCTATGACAAGAATATTTGATTGATTATTTATGTGAAAGATGGATCCCATGTCAGGCTTCGACATCCGTCTTGTGTTTACATTACCGCCCAGTGACAGTACACTGCAGTACAAAAGATGCGTACACCTCTGAAATAACTTTTCTTGCATTACATCCTTGGCATAATTATAGTATTAAAAAACAAGAGAAAATAAATACTGTTTATATGTTTTAATCCCACAAGAAGAAAATGAATAATTTCTATATTTTTGATCATACACCAACAGCAAATGAGTAATGTTTATATTTTTAATCGCACCAATCAAAAAGATAAATAATGTAATTTTTTTACACAAATAAAAAATTGATAATTTTAAAATTTTTTATGACACAAACAGAAAACCATTAATTTTTAATATTTTGATCGCAGCAAGAAGAAATTTTAATTGTTTATTATCAATCCAACAAGACGAAAAAAATAAAATTGTTGATCTTATTAATCCCACCTGTTCATTTGAATTACTAGCCGCAGCGCTCGGCCCAAAAATAGTCTTAACCTAACCTAACCATGAAATAATACATGAAATATGTTTTTTTCTTCATTTTTACCCTTTGTCGCGTTTTTGACCGTTTGTCGTTTGACCCTATGTCGTTTGACCCTAGGTCGTTTGTTTGTCCCTGGGTTGTTTGACGGTTTGACCCTATTCGGTGAACCGACAAAATTAATATTGTTTATATTATTAATCCCGTCAGACAAAAATTAATGATAATTATTACTTTCATCATATCAACAAGAAATTTAGTATATAGTTTTTTCTTCATACAATTAAACAATAAATGAGAAATTTTCAATTGGTTTTATCACACAAACCACGAATATTAATAAAAAATTGATTTTAGAGCAACAGAAAATGAATCTAGCTATGTTTCTGTACTTTCTCCTTTATACAACAGCGTACTGTAGTGTAGGTAGGATTATATTATTGAACTTGAGCATCTAAATATTATTTTAATGATATGACATTTGGTAGCCTTAAGATTTTCTATGAACGTATAAAAAATTACTTGTATGTGTCTTTGTTTATAAAAGCACTTTTCTAATAAACAAAAGATCTATCCTTGGCATAAACTTTATAAATTTATGAAAATAAGTTAGCAATAGGATGAATAATTTCAAAAAAAAAACGTTGAAATTTTTTTCAAAGGTTTCAAAAAGGGATTTGAATATTTCATTTTAATTGAAGGTTTTCATTTCCTTTTATTAATGAATTCTCTTGTTAATAAAACATTTATGATTTTAGAAAATTCTAACATTTTTTTCCAGGATTTGCGCAGAGTGTGAGACGACAAGATAGTTGTAAGTTTTTATATCTTTTCTTTTTTAAACGATGGAATTAATTTTACTCAATGGAATAAGTCGATCCGACACGTCATGGTTTTACTTTACCTTACAAAAATCTTTTTCTTTTTAATCACAGAGTATTAACTGTATACTTTGAACAGAAGTACTTGCACGTTAGGAGATTTTTTATTATTTTTGGTATTTTTCACAAATATATTTTATTATACCATCGTTTTTACTTTTACTTTATTCAAGAAATATTTATACTATAGAATTGTCAAAAAAAAAACTAGTACATAAAACACTGTGTACGTACACTGTACATTTACAAATGAAAAGATTTTGATACTGAAATCCTGATATCTTTGTACCCTTCCTCAGACCTTTCCATGCTTAGAGCTAAGAATTCTGCTTGATGACAAGTAAAGTTTGAAGTACAAAATGTTTACACCATTAGGTTGCAAAGATATAGGCAATAACAAATTTGAGTATTAGCCGAAACGATTACTAAAGTACGTTACATAATAGACTGTGGTGTTCCTAACAATTCAACCAATTCTCTTGGTCGCAGCAACTTAAAAGAAAATCCCTGGGACGTTATACTGCTTCGAATCCTGACCACACGATGGAAACCTTTCTGCTACGGAGTTCTGGTTAGCGCTAAACACGTGATCACCCAATCCTTGTGTACAACAGGACTATCTCCAAACCAGCTGCAGATATTTGCAGGACGGCTCCGGGATGAAGAAAACGGAGAAGTTTGGGAGACAGTTCGGGATATTCTCATCCCTCCTCTTCTCATTCCTGTAAATATCAGAGTTCTGGTTCTAGACGCTAAACTGGATTTATATTCGTTTCCGAACATCAAACCCGTCTGCTTACCCTGGGTCTCACATTCATTTTCATTCATTGGAGATAAAGGCAAGAATATTAAACATAAATGAATTAATTATTTTTAAATCGAAAATGGCGAACAAACTTTTATTTTAAATAAATTGAAAATTGGCTCAGTTTCCTTCATCCTTGATAGTTTGATTTAAGTCGGTAACATTAATCCATTATTTTCCCACACAAAAGGTTTAATCTCAATTTAATATTTTTGAAATCTAGGATATGTATCAACTGCTGATATCAGATATGATGTAAGTATCAGAGAAAACAATATGTGCTCTCTTTGGGGAAGAAAATCCTTGAATAGGATCTGTGCTAAAGGAGAATCTCGGCATAGATGTGGTTGGGTCCCTGGAACCCCTCTCATGGTTTATGATCCTAGTAACCATGGAGCTGTGACTCTCCTCGGAATATCGGAATGTAGTTCATCTTCTTGTTGCGCGGAAGAATTATATTCCGTATTCGCGGATGTTACTCAAGTCATTTTTTGGCTGAAACAAGTTATAAGTACAGAAGATACATTGCCACCTAAACCTTTTAAAGTTTTAGAACCAACATTCACAACAACAAAAGCTACGACTACAACTACAACTACAACTACAAAAGAAACTACAAGCACTAGGATCATCTTAACAACAACTGCAGCAACAGCTTTATCTACAACAGCAGGCCCAGGACAGAATTTAACAACCCCTGAATGTGTCAGTTCAGATATTCTTGTCGAATCCTTAAACACTGTGATTAAACGACTTAGCAGCACTATTGTATATCTTAATTCGCAGCTAGACTAAATTGATCAAATCATTAATTCACAATTCAAATAAATATATCAAATCTTAAATCACAGTTAAATTAAATATATCATATCTTAATTCACAGCCAGATTAACAATGTCCTGTCTTAAGTCATTACTTGATTAACTATAACCTTTTTTTATTTAATTCACAATTAGACTTAATATCAAATAATATCATATATGAATTTGCAGCTACAGATTTAATATATCCTATCTTAATTCCCAGTTCGATTAAATATATTTTATCATATCTTAATTTGCAGCTAGACTTAATTCAACGATTAAAAATATAAAATCTTAATTTTATCACAGTCAGATTAAATATATCTTAATAAATTAGCCTTTTTCATACATGTGCTTAAAATCATAACTAGAGGAGCTACGAGGTCACAAAATCATACCAGTGAAGTTTTTTTTACCTTCTCCATCTGCCTAGTTTCTGTAGTATCATATCATATTTAAAGAATATTTGATTTAAATATGAAGTATTCAGTTAAATAGAACTTTATGATGGAACTTTGGGAAATAAAAACTTTTTTTGCCGACAGAAGATCTTGAAATATCAAATTCTCACCATCATGCAATATATAACTTGATTCTATGGAGTGTACATTTGTATATTAAGTTTTAAAAAAAAACTTGTTAATAATATTTTACTTTTTCATTTCAGCTAAATGTTCACATAGCTGTAAAATGTTAAATAGCGTGACTACTGCACTAAGCTGCATATTATGATTTATAATATATATAATAGTTGGAATTGTATGTATTCTACTTTAAATCTTTATAAAACTTTGCAATATTTTTGATCGTTTTTGCTTCGTTTTGCGATGATTTCTCAAGTTCAAAATTTGGCATGGTGAGTGTAAGGAAAGGAAATGTTGAAAATTAACAATTTTGATTAAAAATTCTCAACTTTTCATTGATCTGTTACTCCAACCCATTCTACCCCCCCCCCCCTAAATTTTTCATCCCCTGATTTTTCCCCTGCTCCTTCTCATCCTACTCCTCCTTCTACTCCTTTTCCTCCTCCTTCTACTCCTTTTACTCCTCCTCCTCCTACTTCTCCTCAATCTCCATCTCCATCTCCTCCACCTCCACCTCCACATCCTCCTCAATCTCCCTACTCTCTTTGCTACGCTATTAGTGGATTCCTATCCTCCCTTCAACCACCCATCTTGGGTTGTTATAATTACATATGATTATCCTGTATATACTGGGAATAGGGCGGGGTGGACAGTACTCTGCTAAAGGCAGTTAGTTCTAAATTCTAGTAAACTGTTCCCATGACAGAGGTAATGTTCATCAACAAGTGAACAACAGACCAGTCGTAGGATTTTTTAGATTTGTTATTTTAGAAAAAAGATAAGTTAAAAATGTCAAATATTCAACCAACAAACTTTGTTGAAGCACCGAAATCAAATTCAACTTAGTAAATCGATTTTTCAAATGTCAATGAATGTTAAACTGGGTCTCCAACCAACTTTGTAACCCTAAAAACCATTAAATGTAGTTTAAAGTTAATTTAGATCACATAAAACATAAATAAAACATACCTTCATCTTAACCATTTAAAACATTTCAACAATCAACTATAAAGAACTAAAAATATGTAAACTAAGCGGAATCCAAAGAAAAGCAATATCTCACAAAAGAACTTGTTTCTTTACAATTCTTCCCTTCTCTGCTGAATATTCCAAAAACGTTAGAATGTGAAAATTGTAAATTAAGGAATTTCATTAGCTGCTGAATCGTAAATTCTAATTCTGAAAATTTAAGTTGAAGAAATTATTGGATCCGCCCTAACATCTTCCAGGTCATCCAGGCTTCTGCAACACTGTAGGAAACTTAATTATGCGCTATACGCACATACAAATTCCTTAAACGCCACATACCTTCCTATTCCCATCTATTCTTTAGTTACCTCTCTTTCCTTCCTATTCCCATCTTATCTTTAGTTAACCCTCTCCCCTTCCTATTCCCATATATTCTTTAGTTACCTCTCTTTCCTTCCTATTCCCATCTTATCTTTAGTTACCCCTTTCCCCTTCCCTTTCCTATCATATCTTTAGTTTCCCCTCTCCCCTTCCTATTCCTATCTTATCTTTAGTTACCCTTCTCCCCTTCCTATTCCCATCTTATCTTTAGTTACCCCTCTCCCCTTCCTATTCCCATCTTTTCTTTTATTACCCTGCTCTCTTCTAATTTCCATCTTTTCTTGTATTACACTGATTCCTTCTATACATCCCATATTTTCTTTTATTATCCTGCTCCCTTTTACATCCCATCTTTTCTTTTATTAACCTTCTTCCTTTTACTTCCGATTTTTTTGTATTAACCTGTGTCCTATTTCTTCCCATCTTTCCTTTTATTAACCTGCTCTCTTCTACTTCCCATCATTTCTTTTATCAACCTCCTCTCTTCTACTTCCAGACTTTTCTGTTATTACCCAGTTTCACTTTCTTTCTCTTCTTGTATTGACCTGATTTCTTCCATTTTCCTTCTCTTCTTTTACCCTGCTCCAATTTACTTAATATCTTTCCTTGTATACTACCTACAAAATACTCTGTTTACCTGGATGTATACTACCTACAAAATACTCTGTATACCTGGATGTATACTACCTACAAAATACTCTGTATCCCTGGATGTATACTACCTACAAAATACTCTGTATCCCTGGATGTATACTACCTACAAAATACTCTGTATCCCTGGATGTATACTATCTACAAAATACTCTGTATCCCTGGATGTAAACTACAATCTACTATTAGACACTAGACACTCTGAATCTATAGATATACACTGTTATCTACTGCATGTCTACTAGACACCCTGTATCCCTGGATGTATTCTACTATCTATTATCTACTAGACACCCTGTATGTCCCTGGATGTATACTACTATCCACAATCTACTAGATACCCTGTATCCCTGGATGTATACTGCTATCTACTAGATACCCTGTATCCCTGGATGTATACTGCTATCTACTAGACACCCTGTATCCCTGGATGTATTCTACTATCTATTATCTACTAGACACCTTGTATGTCCCTGGATGTATACTACTATCCACTATCTACTAGATACCCTGTATCCCTGGATGTATACCCTGTATCCCTGGATGTATACTGCTATCTACTAGATACCCTGTATCCCTGGATGTATACTGCTATCTACTAGATACCCTGTATCCCTGGATATATACTGCTAACTACTAGATGCCATGTATCCCTGGATGTATAATGCTATCTACTAGATACTAGACACCCTGTAATGTAAAGATGGCGTATAACAAATGAGTGGCATTGTTGAAAATTTAATCTCTGCCCTGTATTGAAGAGAGGTCGGGGGGGGGTGCTCCTCCCATAGCAAAAAGTTCCTTCATTAATCTTATTAATAAGAATCCGCCCTTTTGATATACTAATGATTGCGGCTTAATTCATCTTTATCAGGTATTTGCTGCAAGTACTTTTAATATTTTTTATCTTTTTTCCTCATTTGGATAGAAAAGTTTCCTTACAAATAATATATATCATTTGATCGTGGTCATTCAGGAAGTATTTAATATTTCCGAAATGTTTTCATATGCATCCTTTTTTTGCATTTGCATTTTCAAGCAAAGACCTTTCTTCACAAAATTCAGCATGGCTTTTTTACTATGTAGAATGCGCAGTTTTTTAAGGTAAAATCTCATTTGTTCAACTTATTTACAATTTTTGGAATATTAAATAAACATCCTTAAAAACACACATCAAATAGTTATATATATTGTCTCGAGGCTAGGCACACCGTAATTTTATTCAATTAAACAAATATTTAAACATTTATATTGATCGAGATCAATCTTTACGAGATCTTTTATTACTCCAGGGTTGTTTAAGGGACTGTTCAGGGGAAACAATATGATACAATTCCAACAAAAAATTTTTTCACGATTTCCCATTTAATAATGTAGATAACGTCTGAAAATGCGGCGACAGCGCCTCAAAAAGGTTGATTTTAGCCCCATCTTAGAGCGTTCAATACAACCCTCCTGAGAAATGTATCCCTGAAAATCTGCGAGAATTTTGCCTGAGGTTTGTCTAGAGATATCCTGTAATTTGTTTTGACCCCCGTCCACCCCTAGTCCAACCCCTTATACAACAATATCTCACAGATACAAGGTTCTCCTACAAATACGAGCCTTTAGTAACATGAGAACTAGAACTAGTCCATAGACAGTACACTTGAGAACTAAGAACTATTCCATAAACAGCTAGGAACTAGAGTTAAGAACTAGAACTAAAACTAGTCCATAGACAGTACACTTGAGAACTAAGAACTATTTCTTAAACAGCTAAGAACTAGAGCTAAGAACTTGAACTAAAAACTAGTCCATAGACAGTACACTTGAGAACTAATAACTATTCCATAAACAGCTAAGAACTAGAGCTAAGAACTTGAACTAAAAACTAGTCCATAGACAGTTCACTTGAGAACTAAGAACTATTCCATAAACAGCTAAGAACTAGAGCTAAGAACTTGAACTAAAAACGAGTCCATAGACAGTACACTTGAGAACTAAGAACTATTTCATAAACAGCTGAGAACTAGAACAAAAAACTAGTCCATAGACAGTACACTTGAGAACTAAAAACTATTCCATAAACAGCTAAGAACTAGAGCTATGAACTTGAACTAAAAACGAGTCCATAGACAGTACACTTGAGAACTAAGAACTATTTCATAAACAGCTAAGTACTAGAACTAAAAACTAGTCCATATACAACTAAGAACTAAAACTAGAACTACTCCATATATAGTTAAGAATTAGAACTAGTCCATATACAATATGCAACTGAGAACTAGAACTAAGAAGTAGTCCATACAGCTGATGAACTAGAGCTAAGAACTAGCTCATATACAGCTGAGAACTAGAACTAAGAACTAGTCCATATACAGCTAGAAACTAGAACTAAAAACAAGCCCAAATGAGAAATAAAAACTATCCCCATAATTAGTCCATACAGGTAAACACTAGTCAATAAAGAGAGAACTAGTCAATACAGATGAGAACTAGTCCAAACAGCTTAAAATTAGTCCAAACAGATGAGAATTAGTCAAACAGCTAAAAACTAGTCCATCAGCTGCTGAGAATTAGTCTGTACAGCTGAGAGCTAGTCCATATCACTCCATACAGCGGAGAACTAGTCCATACAGTTTAGAGCTAGTTCATACAGCTGATAGCTATTCAATATTAAGAAAAGTTGTGATTGAAAATATACAAGATCTTAATCTTTACGCGCAAATAACTTTAGTTTGACCTGCAAAGTACATTGTACTCGATGTTGAGTAAATATTTTAGATATGGTCCTGGAAACATTAATGATTAATCCAGTAAATATTTTAGGTATGTTCCTGGAAACATTGATGATTAATCCAGTAAATATTTTAGATATGGTCCTGGAAACATTGATGATTAATCCAGTAAATATTTTAGGTATGTTCCTGGAAACATTGATGATTAATCCAGTAAATATTTTAGATATGGTCCTGGAAACATTGATGATTAATCCAGTAAATATTTTAGATATGGTCCTGGAAACATTGATGATTAATCCAGTAAATATTTCAGATATGGTCCTGGAAACATTGATGATTAATCCAATAAATATTTCAGATATGGTCCTGGAAACATTGATGATTAATCCAGTAAATATTTTAGATATGGTCCTGGAAACATTGATGAATAATCCAGTAAAGATATTTCAATGACTGCATCGAAGAGAAGTAAAATTAATTCTAGTTTTAGATTTCTAAATTTGAAAAATAATTTATCTTTGCTTTCCGCATTAACAAAAGCAATGGAACAGAAAGGGTAAATCTAAATCACTTAGTTATCAGATTAATGTTCGTTTTAATTAAAATATTATCTGACTAATCCTTAATTTTGAATCCATTAATTACCTTCACCTCGATCTATTTGTCTAGAGGTCTAAAAACTATGAAGTTATCTATGTATCAGGGATATCTATTATCTATAGTCAAAGCACCAAATAAACCGAATTCTCTAACTGCATAAAATCAGAAAATTAGAATGAAAACTGATTAGATTAAACTTTAGTTAATTGATTCCTTCGATCAAAGGAAAATTGTTCCTTTCTATTAGGGACTGTCGACTTCAAGTAATCCTCAAGATAAAGTGTTCCATGTTTGATTAACAAGGGTACTCACAACCGTACTCTCTGTACTCCTTGTATATGTACTCCCTGTACTCCTGGTATATGTACTCCCTGTACTCCTGGTATATGTATTCCTGTACTCCTGGTATATGGGCTTCCTGTTTTACTGGTATATGTACTCCCTGTACATGTACTCCCTGTATATGTACTCCTGGTATATGTACTCCCTGTATATGTACTCCTGGTATATGTACTCCTGTACTCCTGGTATATGGGCTTCCTGTTTTACTGGTATATGTACTCCCTGTACATGTACTCCCTGTATATGTACTACTGGTATATTTACTCCTGGTATATGTACTTCTGGTATATGTACTCCTGATATATGTTCTCCCTGTATATGTACTACTGGTATATGTACTCCTGGTATATGTACTCCTGGTATATGTACTACTGGTATATGTACTCCTGGTATATGTACTACTGGTATATGTACTCCTGGTATATGTACTCCTAGTATATGTACTTCCTGTATATGTACTTCTGGTATATGTACTCCTGGTATATGTACTCCTGGTATATGTACTACTGGCATATATACTCCTGGTATATGTACTACTGGTATATATACTACTGGTGTATGTACTACTGTTATATATACTCCTGGTATATGTACTACTGGTATATATACTCCTGGTATATGTACTCCTAGTATATGTACTTCCTGTATATGTACTACTGGTATATGTACTCCTGGTATATGTACTCCTGGTATATGTACTCCTGGTATATGTACTCCCAGTATATGTACTACTGGTATATGTACTACTGGTTTACCAGTAGTACATATACTATCAGGTCGTGTATCAGTAGAAGAGAAAACTGTAATGGCGAACCATATACGTTTACTATACACTATACACTGCATATGCACAATATTTCATTTATTATCTTAACAGATTTAACCAGAGGACATAATAATTCACCCTCTTATATATTACACTAGAAACAGAACATAAAATAAGACATTTCAAATTTAAAATCTCTTTAATTCATTGTTATAAATGCTTTCAAAAATATTTATAAGCTCAAATTCAGAGTTTACAGAATAAACATGTAGATTTTTTAATCTATTCTAAAATACGACAAATTTGAATTTTTTTAAATGGTGTATATTTTTTACTTAATATAGTACGCTTTTAAAACAAACGATTTAGGCAAAGAAAAATGGATTTTTTGGATTGAAACATTTAGGGTTTTATATTTTTCTACAGCAATTAAAAAAAATTTATTTGATTAATGATAATCTTTCATCCAAAATATAAAAGTTGAGCTGGACCCAGAGGACCTCCATTGAGAAGCAGGACCATCCCTTCTCTGGCCCAAACACGGGAATATTTACCCTGAAATTAATCAATGTATGTACAGTCGTTTATATCAATACAATGATGACGACTTTCGATTTCAATTTTGATTACTACGAAGCTAAACAGCATGGATACACATGAACATGATAACAAAGAGAAGTTGTAAAGTAACCTAGCTTCTGTTTTGTTTACAACATAGTAAACTTGGAATTTGAAAAAAGCTTGTTTTAAATCAAAACTTAATTTTTAAAAATCGTCTTCATTGTATTTAAATAAACGCCGACCACTGTATACTTAAGGTAAGGAGGATAGGGATTGTGTTAAATATATGGAGTGCATTCAAAATACTCCGCAGTGCAATATTCACAAACCCTATTCCCCGTATCTTTAGAATACATACAGGGTGTCCCCTATCATATTAGGCTATTTTAATGCGATTTTCTAAGGATCCATGTGAGATATATTTTTTTCTCATGTTAAACATGGTTGCCTTACAGGGGAGTTTAACCCTTGGAACTTCGTTAGCAAAAAGTCGCTCGATCAATGGAACCCTCTCACTAACTTTAACATGTGAATATTTAATGAACATATAGTTTATCAAAGCTCTTTAGTCTTTGTTGAATAGTAAATATAAATTCCGCCGCTATGTTGTTGACAGTGACTTTGTACGATTGTACCAAAGCAAATCTATCTCGAGATAGATAGATATTTAAAAAACTTAGGAAGCGCATCTATATAGAATATCGTCGTCCAAAAAACAAGCCCGTTAATAGTATAATATGATAGGCGACACCCTGTACCTTAGAATAATCATGCATTTTCAAATACTAGGTTCAAAATCAACAACAACAATACTATTGATAAATAACAATGTTTATGTTTGATGAATTTTTTTAAAATAAATTCTTAGATCTTTTCTTTAAACAAAAATTATTCGAACCAGATGCATAGAATATAAAGGATGTATAATTGGTACCAATGATATATAAACCTGTGCTGGTATCTGAGCAAGCTTTACTCCGGTATACAGATCACGTATAACAAGACCTCTATAGTTACTGCTCATGGAGAGAACTGTATCGGATTCAGGAACCTTTATAAATCAGGGGGAAAGATTAAAAGATTATAGGCTAAGTTTTTTTCTTTAGCTTTTGAAACTAAAAACATGGTTTCCAGCAGAATTGCATGCGAACCATGCACTATGTATGTAATCTACTAAGCATATATAAATATACATTCTTCTATAAATATAAAGTTGCAATCTCTGTTTGTCTGTTTGTTTCATATCATAACTCAGGGACCCCTGGACCGATTTTCCTTAAATTTTGATTTGGGAACTCGGGAGAACCACGGGAATGTTCTTATTTTGATTTTGAGATTCTAAATCGACTTTGTGCCGATAAACGGCATGAGTAATTTATAGTAACCTAGGCAGCGCTGGGTTCACACTACTTCTGTAAAGCATAATCATAGGAATTTTTATTCATACATCTATATTTGTTAATAGTATGATTGGGGTGTCTGTCATCTGTTTGTTTGTATGAACCCCTTAACCGATGTATCCCAAATGTTGATCTTGACTCTGTAATATCTAATGAACATAAATACCTGGATACAATTTTATACAAATTTATACAAATATCATATTTTATTTAGACATGAATCCAATGAATATATATACCTGGATACAAGGAAGGTTTTCTCCAAATATTGATGAGTTCTCTATATACTGCATAGATCTCCAGAGTCTGGATACAGATAGACAACCAGGAGATGGATTTGGCTAGAAAATAGTTTATTTAGTTAAAAATTGCGAAGCAATTGCTTCAGTTTCTATTGAGAAGGAAATCAAGTCTATCGATGTTCTAAAATATTTGAATTATTTAATAAATATCTCCAGCTGGTTGAAAATTAAAGACATCAAAATTCAAAGTTGTCCTGAGCCTAGGTCTTTAATCTTCAGAAATCAAACTTAATACATCAAGTTAATATTTCTACCTCTTGTTGTTTTGATTCTTTTATCTGATAAACGTTGAGAGAGATTCCTTTATGTTCTTTTTGTGAGAAAACAAGATGATTCTTCAGGAGGGAACAGTAGGTTAGGTAGGAATACCCTGAACAGTAGGTTAGGTAGGAATACCCTGAACAGTAGGTTAGGTAGGAATACCCTGAGCAGTAGGTTAGGTAGGAATACTCTGAACAGTAGGTTAGGTAGGAATACCCTGAACAGTAGGTTAGGTAGGAATACCCTGAACAGTAGGTTAGGTAGGAATACCCTGAAAATTAGGTTAGGTAGGAATACTCTGAACAGTAGGTTAGGTAGGAATACCCTGAACAGTAGGTTAGGTAGGAATACCCTGAACAGTAGGTTGGGTAGGAATACCCTGAACTGTAGGTTAGGTAGGAATACCCTGAACAGTAGGTTAGGTAGGAATACCCTGAAAATTAGGTTAGGTAGGAATACTCTGAACAGTAGGTTAGGTAGGAATACTCTGAACAGTAGGTTAGGTAGGAATACCCTGAGCAGTAGATTAGGTAGGAATACCCTGAACAGTAGGTTAGGTAGGAATACCCTGAACAGTAGGTTAGGTAGGAATACCCTGAACAGTAGGTTGGGTAAGAATACCCTGAACTGTAGGTTGGGTAGGAATACCCTGAACAGTAGGTTAGGTAGGAATACCCTGAACAGTAGGTTAGGTAGGAATACCCTGAACAGTAGGTTAGGTAGGAATACCCTGAAAATTAGGTTAGGTAGGAATACTCTGAACAGTAGGTTAGGTAGGAATTCCTCGAAACAATAAGTCAAGAAGTAGTACACTGAACATCCTATGTTTGTAGAAATATAAAGGAATTGAGTCTTTGTCACAAACTCTGATTTTCAATTTCCTATATCTCTGGAACCCAATGTCGTGGACATTAAATATTTCAAGCTATGAACCCTGTTAGATAGAATTTTCAAAGTTTGAAATATCAAACGATTACATTATCAGAGAGCAAGGATATAGCGATACAAAAACCTATGTTTGTGACAAAGACTCCATTCCTTTAGCGATTTATAAAATTGTAGATAATCATGTTTTCTTCTTTATCGACCATTTGAAATATGATAAAATTTTACCCGAAGCAGTTAGATGAAGGTTCGTCTCATTATTTTCAGAATTGTTTCCAGTCAAAACCATTCCAAAATCAGATTGGAAAATATAGTCAAGAAGCAGATTTCCCTGAAAGAAACAAAAATGAACCATCTCTCAAATATTTTAAGTGCGCAATGTGTTGTTTTAAATTTACACCTTGCACATGTGTGATATGATTTGCAAAATGTATGTTTTATCGATCATAATACAGTTTATACCATACACCTGGGTATCCCACACCCGCCATACAGTTTCTAGAGGGTAATCTGAACCATAGAGTTGACCCTCCAGATATATTCCTCCATCATAGAACAGTAGGTTAGCCGTGTATCTAGTATCTAAATTCAAATACAGGATTTGCAACATTTTCAAGGTTTTCTGCGGAATGGAAAAATTGTTGTGCTCAAATTCCGCATTTTTAAAGCTTTCTCACGAAAGAAAAACTTCACGAATTTCGCACAAATCGGGATGTTAAGTAATAATGCAAATTGTCGAATCAATTGGCCACAAATGTTAAATGTCAAATGCATGCAACAATAGTCATTATTTGCATCAACAAATATAGCAGAGATTTGCACTATATAGTAAAAAGTTGTTCGCGCAATTTTAGTCCAGGGTTTCCGCGCAAACATCGCGCAATTTATGAAAATGTTTGCGCTTGCTGAATTCGCAATTATATTTGCGGAATTTGCTTCCGGTGGAAATGCCAAACATTATACATAAAGAAAACACGCCTCATTGCACTATTTGTATTTTAATCAGCGCACAGGAATGCGCAAGTCACTTATATAGAAAACCACAATTTAAAATGATAACTTTTCGCACACAAGATGAGATATGAGAGATAAGATGGAAAAGGAGTATCTTTTTATTATAAGTCTACGTTTCTGAGAACCCTCCAAAAAATCATGTTTTGAGGACACCCTTTCTATTTTGTTTACCTATTAAAGATGAAATGTTGAACTGAAAAAGAATATCTCCAGAAATGGAAGAATAAACAAACCCGTCTCGAGATTCAACATTTCCTTCTCCAGAAGTGGTGTAAGCACTGAACAAAGAATTACCAAACCATCAAATATTTTTAAAACATTCTAAAAATTGTTTAAACCTGATAAAAATCGTATGTTTAGAGGATTGAATATGACTGAGTAGGATAGTTTCAAGAAAGTATCCGTCCTCTAGAAAGATCCACTGGGTTTCAACTCCACTCTCAATATCTAACACTGGAACACATGTATCTCCCTAAAATATTAAGATTTAATGAAAATTATGATAAGGTTTTATTTTTAACAAATTCTTCACAAAATTCGTAATCCCAAAAAGTCGTTTAGGACCATTATGCATTACCCAGAGGATCAATAATTACAAGAAAAAGAATTAAAAAAGACATGTTATAAGTTATATTGAATAATTCATATCTTTTAAACCTTATAATCTAATATCATATAAATTTTAATAAATTGTTTTCTACTGATATATCTTTTTTAAGGTGTAAGTGAACATTTATAAACATTCCAGAATTTACAGTATTTGTGTAACTAATGGACCTGCAGTTTTTGCATAATTAATACGCAGACGTTAAGAGAATTTCTAAAGTTGTTTTCCAAGTTTCTTCGTGATAAATTATCGCTGACATTTTGTGTTTCAAGGAATCAGCGCCAAGATATAAGTAGCTAATTTTTATTGCATAAAACGTTGACTTTAAGCGCAGAAGTTTTATTTCTCTGTTTTAGTCAATTAGCTTTGAAGCTAAGAAATAAAAAAGGACTGTAAGCGTAAATTCAACTAACCCTTCATGCAAAGGTTGTAATGTCCGAGTTACAACAATATATTTAAAATCTTAAATCTTAAAAAAGTATGAATTAGATATCAATGTTTATAATTTTGAAAACTGTTTAATTTCAATTGTGATTTCTCGATAAAAGGGACTAGCGCATTCTGCTGCAGAAAACTTAAAGGAATTATCAGAATCAAACACTTATCCTAGAAAAACTACAATATTGATCTGATGAGAATCTATTATTTTCCATCTTTGCATTGAGGGTCAACTGAAATTACGCTTACAGTCCCTTTAAGCGGGTGTGATGCGCCCTGAATTGTCATATAAATTACCTTGTAACCATATGCTATTTGTCCGAACTGTGAAGTAACTGAGAGACCTAATCCTGTAACCCCCAGGTGTAAAGTATAAATACTGTCAAAATGCTCTGCAAGAATCCTGAAGAAAAAAAAGTTGTTAGAAAAACGACAAGAATAAGATGATAGAAAAAAGGCTTAGTCGTAAACAAAACAGCTCAATCAATTCTTTAAAAAAAATATTTTATTTTGAGTGAAAGGTTTAATGTTAATGTTAAAATTTATATTGTATATACTACAATATTCATTCTCGTTAAATCAATCAATTAATCAACTAGCGTTTCAAGTTTGTCAATCATTAATATGAATAATATTTGGCAGGCACTCAACTAGACCCGTGATAAAAAAGTTTGACAAGAAAATTCTAAAACTATATTTTTAATAAGTTCACAACATTGTGTTAGTACATTACCTTTAGAGAAACAATTAAGGGAAAGGTTGGTTTAATTTACATGAATCTGGGTTCTTTTGTTTTTTGCTTTTGTTTTGTGGTAATTTATCAAATTTTATAAACACCAAGCTACCAATCCAATGAGGCTCAGTCCAAGGGGAAAATCATACAAATAAAAAAATTTATCTCTCAATCAACTATTATGTTTTGACCGGCTATGGATAATAAACGTAAATATGTATGTCGACGTTTTGCCATATCTAAATCTACATATATATATTTTATAAATATAAAGTTGTAATCTTTGATTGTCTGTTTGTTTGTCCGATCATAACTAAGGAACCCCTGGACCGATTTGCCTCACACTTTTATATTGTAACTCCGAGAACAACGGGAATGTTCTTAGCTTGGTTTTGAAATTCTAAATTGAGTAAGTTGACACTTAAATGGAAAAATAACTAAAATCATGATTTCGGACAAAGGTGGGAGTAACTTTGAGTAACCTGGGCAGAACTTGGTATTCAGATAGAAAACCTGAGATAGAAAACCCTGTATATTAGATATTAATATTTAGTATTAGAGTAAATACCTGAGATAGAAAACCCTGTATATTAGATATTAATATTTAGTATTCAAGTAAATACCTGAGATAGAAAACCCTGTATATTAGATATCAATATTTAGTATTCAAGTATACCTGAGATAGAAAACCCTGTATATTAGATATTAATATTCAGTATTCAAGTATATATCTGAGATAGAAAACCCTGTATATTAGATATTAATATTTAGTATTCAAGTAAATACCTGAGATAGAAAACCCTGTATATTAGATATTAATATTTAGTATTAAAGTATATACATGAGATAGAAAACCCTGTATATTAGATATTAATATTTAGTATTGAAGTATATACATGAGATAGAAAACCCTGTATATTAGATATTAATATTTAGTATTAAAGTATATACATGAGATAAAAAACCCTGTATATTAGATATTAATATTAGTATTCAAGTAAATACCTGAGATAGAAAAGCATTCCCTGTTGAAGAACAATTATACAATTCGCACGAAGAAAAACTTTATTGATCTTCGCTGAGAACATAAACGTCTGTTGTACAGCTTCAACTCCTGTATATGTTAGCTCTGTGTACTTATGTAAATTTAAAATTCGGTGATGGGGATGGACAAAACCTCTCACGGGCAGCCGTAGTACATTTAAATTTCCGAGCCGGGTCAACCTTTCCGGTCCCAGTTTGTACTGTATCGCCCGGACATTGGGTAAATAAAGCAGACACTTAATAGGACTAGCCAGTGCAACAAGGTTGACGCGATCAGACTTTAGGTTGAATTCACTTTTACAGAAGGATCAAAGGTGCGTGCTCTGTAGAGAAAAAAAAGTATGTGTTATTTTCATATTTTATTGAAAATATATTTTGGTCTGTCAGTTCTTCAGATTGTTTCTGTCATGAAGATTAAAAACAAACTTATGTAAAGTTTCTTTGCATGTACATTTTACACATAGTACATCATTGATAAAAGTTCTTGAAGAGTTTGTAATTTCTGTTCCTAATCCATTTACCATTCATCAAAAAACACAATTAAATTTATTTTAAAAAGGAACAAAAGTAAAAAAATAAATGATCACATATTTATAAATAATTGAATTTTTTCTTTAAGTATAATATTTTACCTGAGGATAGGTTCCAAAGCAGTATTCGTCCTTTACTAGTCCCAACAACTAGATGTTTTCCATCACAATCAAAACTACAGGCAAGTTCATCTTCCAATACCTAAACTTTAAAAATTTTATTCTAAATTTAAATTAACTAAAGCATGCAATATACTTTATTCAATTTTGATGGACTTTATCACACCTAATATTTCCCGTTGTAGGGTGATTAAGTGACTTTATTGCCCTATACAAAAGGGTGAAAAAGTAACTTTTTCACTCTGCTATTAAAATTTCAAATTTCATACCTAATTTTTCTCATTGTAGGGTGATAAAGTTACTTAATCACCCTACAACAGGTTAATTAAGTAACTTTATAGACCTGCTTTTAAATAATTTGAGTAAAACTGAATACAACTATACATGTTATTCAAATGGGTATCGTGCGTACGTGCGAAAAAGTTTTTGCTGTGATTTTTTATTTTTGTTTTCGATCAAAATAAAAATCCCGGCAAAAACTTTTTCGTACTTAATAATACGCATTACAATGACATAATAGATATCAGTTAACTTAAAATGTCTTTCAGGTTCTGATAAAGGTTCATTACCTGGGTTGGGTTTAGTATCTTTGTTTCGTAGTTTCCAGTTCTATAATTTCTTCTTAATCTTATTCTGTATCCAACATACTCGGACCAGGTACATCTCGGTTCCAACAGATATCCTTTATTGTGTGTATAGTTAACTCAAATTTATATCCTTTATTGTGTTTATAGTTAAAGTATATATAAATCTTACATCCAACATATTCAGACCAGAATACATCTCAACTCTAATATATATCCTTTATTGTGTTTATAGTTAATGTATATATAAACCTTGTATCCAATATATTCAGACCAGGATACATCTTAACTCTAATATATATCCTTTATTGTGTTTATAGTTAAAGTATATATATAAATCTTATATCCAATATATTCAGACCAGGATACATCTCCACTCCTATATATATCCTGTATTGTGTTTAAAGTTAAAGTATAAAGAAATCTTGTATCCAATATATTCAGACCAGTATACATCTTAACTCTAATATATATCCTTTATTGTGTTTATAGTTAAAGTATATATAAATCTTATATCCAATATATTCAGACCAGGATACATCTCCACTCCTATAAATATCCTGTATTGTGTTTAAAGTCAAAGTATAAAGAAATCTTGTATCCAATAAGTTTATAAAAATTAATTAGAAATCTTTAAAATAGGTTTTTATTATTTCAAACAAAATGTTCCTAATTTCGAAATTTCATAAATGTTACGGTTTCTGAACCGTTAAGTACACTGACCAGCATGTTTGGTAGATATCCAGCTGAGGTCAGGAACCTCGGGAGCAGCTGTACAATCACAACTGTAATAAAGATGTTTGTTAATATGAATTCTTTTTGTAATAAACTACAAATTATTGCAATAGGGATAATTTCAGTGACATAGCTGAGTTTTGAGCTGGGTCTCTGAGATTGTTAGATTTAATATTAGCTTAAAGAGACTTTAACCTATATTAAGTGTCATATCTGATTCACGACGATACTATTACAGTGACACAGCTGAGTTTTGAGCTGTGTCTCTGAGATTATTAGATTTAATATTAGCTTAAAGAGACTTTAACCTATATTAAGTGACATAGCTGAGTTTTGAGCTGTGTCTCTGAGATTATTAGATTTAATATTAGCTTAAAGAGACTTTAACCTATATTAAGTGTCATATCTGATTCACGACGATACTATTTAAATCATTGTCTGATAATCTACCACGAAAATATCCACACTTAAGCCGAACATGAAGTGCCTTCTGGAAGTTTGTGACGTCACTTTTACTTTTTATTAAAATGATAATGAAATATTTCCATTTGAAAGCATCGATTGCAATTGCAATAGCACTTTTTTTTAAGTTTTCATTTTAAGATTATTTTTTAGGAATATATTCTAAACGTTTGGAGAGGTGTTCTACGTTACTATAGGGTGCCAAAAAAACTGTTTATATGGCACTAAAGACTCTTTAGAAATCGTATTTCTAAAACAAAGAACAGAGCATGGAGATGTTGCAGCGTTGGGTGACACCCGCGATCATATCTTTAAAATTGTTCACCACATGAAATGAAATACATTTTTGTAGCTTCGACGGCTATACCTAACAAATCCTTCTCTATGGGCCAGTGATCTCCAGATATAAGGAGTATCAAGTAATCTTCTCCAATCCTTGCACACCTAGAGAGAGGTCAATTAAATACTTTTCGAAGAAATCCTTTTTGTTTAAAAATAAACTATTTCAGAGCGGTAATAAAAAACTATTCTGCAGAGTTTATTTCTACCCTATTCTAATCAAATCAAATAATATATATTTGAAACCTATATCTGATGTTTTTATTTTTCTAATCAAAATATTTGATATGAAAAATCATAATTTTACAAGTAATGCTACTTCTTCAAGAATCTGTTCAAACGTACCTGAGATAGTTTTAGAACACTTCTTGTATCCAAGATACTGATAAAATGTACCTGAGATAGTTTTAGAACACTTCTTGTATCCAAGATACTGATAAATTGTACCTGAGATAGTTTTAGAACACTTCTTTTATCCAAGAATCTGATCAAATGTACCTGAGATAGTTTTAGAACACTTCTTGTATCCAAGATACTGATAAAATGTACCTGAGATAGTTTAAGAGCACTTCTTGTATCCAAGATACTGATAAAATGTACCTGAGATAGTTTTAGAACACTTCTTGTATCCAAGATACTGATAAAATGTACCTGAGATAGTTTTAGAACACTTCTTTTATCCAAGAATCTGATAAAATGTACCTGAGATAGTTTTAGAACACTTCTTGTATCCAAGATACTGATAAAATGTACCTGAGATAGTTTTAGATGACTTCTTGTATCCAAGATACTGATAAAATGTACCTGAGATAGTTTTAGAACACTTCTTGTATCCAAGAATCTGATCAAATGTACATGAGATAGTTCTAGAACACTTCTTGTATCCAAGAATCTGATAAAATATACCTGAGATAGTTTTAGAACACTTCTTGTATATAAGATACTGATAAAATGTACCTGAGATAGTTTTAGAACACTTCTTGTATCCAAGAATCTGATCAAATGTACCTGAGATAATTTTAGAATGCTTCTTGTATCCAAGAATCGGATCACTAAATCTAGAAATATCAAATTAATGGAACAAATGTACATTTCAAAGAAGTTTATACAGATTGTCAGCTTTCGCATCCATATTCAACCAAGGACACAATTCGTTGAATTAAAGAGGTCGCTGAACTACCTACAGCCGGTTCAAATCCTGAATCACCGATTATAAGTTTTCATGAATCTTTAACCTTTAATCAGTGATTCAGGATTTGATCAGTGATTCCAGATTTGATCAGTTATTAAAGATTTGATCAGTGATTCAGGATTTGATCAGTGATTTAAGATTTGATCAGTGATTCAAGATTTGATCAGTGATTCAAGATTTGATCAGTGATTCAAGATTTGATCAGTGATTCCAGATTTAATCAGTGATTCAAGATTTGATCAGTTATTCAAGATTTGACCAGTGATTCAAGGTTTGATCAGTAATTCAAGATTTGCCCAGTGATCCAAGATTTGATCAGTGATTCAAGATTTGATCAGTGATTCAAGATTTGATCAGTTTTTCAAGATTTGGTCAGTGATTCAAGATTTGATCAGTGATTCAAGATTTGATCAGTGATTCAAGATTTGATCAGTTATTCAAGATTTGACCAGTGATTCAAGGTTTGATCAGTGATTCATGATTTGATCAGTGATTCAAGATTTGATTAGTGATTCAAGATTTGAACCGGCGCAGCGGTAGTCTAGCGACCTCTCATTATTCATTAAATTCGGTCCCAAGACACTTAGATGTTTGTCTGTAACCTTTTATACATACTTGATCGTAACAGAGGTGATACAATTTAAATTGAAGAAAAATAAAATTGAAGAAAAATCTAAAGTCAACCTGTTTTTTTATAAAAAAAGCGACAAATAAAATTCTTGTAATATATGAGGAATTAAATTTTACTTACATTCTATGATAGAGTTGAGACCGTGTTGATCTAGATAATTTAAAAAATCCAGTCTCGACATTTTTTATTTATGTTTATTTTCATCCATCGACTGAAATTAATGTAATTTTCACATTTTCTGAAAAATGTTAGTCCTTTTTATGGGTTGTCTTTTCATAGCTCTGCAAAACATTTCAACTTGATGTAACAAATTTAACACAAAAAACCGATTTTCCTCAAATTTTGATTGTGGAATTCTGCAAACAACGGGAATGTTATAAGCTTGGATTTAACATTCTATGTTTTATGTAGGTTAAGTACAATAACTTTTTTTATAGAAAGTTTAGTTTCCAGACAGAGTCGGGTTCCCAGCCTAGTTTTTATATGAAGTAACGAACTAATTGTTTTCACATTGCTAGTAGTATACATAGTATAAAAAGTGTGTTTATCAAAGGAAAGTCCTCTAAATACTAGGCTGAGATAGATCTGCATTTTTTAGATTAATCTTCTTTGAATCTACATTTATTTGAATATTTCTACCCGCAGTCAGTTTTAGGATCACAAAATCTTTCTAATTCTTTAAACTGAACCGAAATACGATTCCTTTTTTGAATTTTTTTATATAATTATTAAAAATATTCGACATTAGTGCACTACAGAATAATTAATTAGTAAAAGTAGGATGTGTACTTTTTCCTCAGTACACTTTGGCCAAATGCCACTATTGATAAAGATCCAAATATCGTAAAATTGAGTTTTAAAAAACCTGAATATTTTGACCTGAGAATTTATTAAATATTAAATGAGACGAATAAAATGCAGATCAGCAGGATTCATCAGGTGAGCATCAGTATTTCAGAGGGGGGGGTGGGGTAGAATGGTTAATTGAAAACGAGTTCCTTCAAAAGGTCTGACAACTGTATAATATTTATTTAAAGGAAGTCTGCGTCTATTTGAGCATGAAGTAATTTGTGGGAATTGGAACACAGTATACCTTCTACCCCTCAGAGGTGTTCCTGAGGGCCAGAATAATCGGTACTTTCCGTTAAAAAAAGTTAACATAACACATGGTTTCCTTATGTATTTTATAAATAAGATGGAAATATTTAATTGTTTCTTTATTGATTATTTTGTCCAATAGCCATCTTTGACTGGTAAGTTTTAGTTTGTTTGTAACCCATATGCTAAATATTGGGTTATTCTTAAAAGGCAAACAATCTTTTAAAAATGAAAACTATTTTATTTAAATAATCATCAATTTTATTTTCCGACAACCAAATTCAGTCAAAAGTACATATAATCGCTTAATCTTAGAATAAAAGCAAAAAGTACTCAACTGCCAATANTGGTTTAACTGATATTACCCGGACAAAAATAATGAATCCTAAATGGTTTGGACCGGATTCTAACAGCAGTCCTTATACAGCCAGGTTTCGTTACTTGTCCTAAACAGATTAAATACAGTTGAAGGGGAGAACAAAACTCCAGGTTGTTGTTATACTAGAGTTTACAATTCTAAAGGTTAGGAAAAATATCTGGGCTAGGGAGGAGAAATGAAAGATAGTGCAAGACAGGGATAGGAAGTTGATTGGAGGAATGATAAATGAAATGTAGGTATAAATAAAACAGACATAGGGGCTGGAAAGGATTTAATCATGTATGTCTAATGAAAGAGAGAAGTGTTTATGGATGAAAAAAAAAAATCAATTTGTTTTCGATTTGAATGAATTTTAAGGATGAACAGAGAGTAAAAAAATGGAGAGGGATTAAGACAAGATTTTGCGACGGAGGAGGAATAAATATAGAGATGAATAAGGGACAGGAGGGATGAGAAGTGAAAAGTAGGGATGAATAAGTGACGGGAGGAATGAGAAATGAAAAAAAGGGATAATAAGGAACGGGGCGGATGAGAATTAAAAAGAAGGGATGATAAGGGACGGGCGGGATGAGAAATGAAAAGTATGAATGATAAGGAACAGGGGGGATGAGGATTAAAAAGAAGGGATGATAAGGGACGGGAGGGATGAGAAATGAAAAGTATGGATGATAAGGAACTGGGCGGATGAGAATTAAAAAGAAGGGATGATAAGGGACGGGAGGAATGAGAAATGAAAAGTATGGATGATGAGGAACAGGGCGGATGAGAATTAAAAAGAACGGATGATAAGGGACGGGAGGGATGAGAAATGAAAAGTATGGATGATAAGGGATGAGGATGTTATCTGAACAACGCCCAGTTCACGACTTTAAATTAGTCACACATCATATACATACTAATCTTCTTTAACTTACAAACTCAACGCGCACACACACCCAGCATCTTTGCCAATCTGAAATTGTTTAGTGTGTGTCGGGATATCCAAGATACTGATAAAATGTACCTGAGATAGTTTTAGAACACTTCTTGTATCCAAGATACTGATAAAATGTACCTGAGATAGTTTTAGAACACTTCTTGTATCCAAGAATCTGATCAAATGNAAATGTTGGAGAAATGTTGGAGAAATGTTGGAGAAAAGTTAGAGAAAAGTTGGAGAAAAGTTGGAGAAATATTGGAGAAATGTTGGAGAAATGTTGGAGAAAAGTTAGAGAAAAGTTGGAGAAAAGTTGGAGAAATGTTGGAGAAATGTTGAAGAAATGTTGGAGAAATGTTGGAGAAAAAGGGAAGAAAAGAAGACAAAAAGTTCGAGAAATGTTGGAGAAAACTGGGGGGAAAAGTTGGAGAAATGATGGAGTATATTGACGATCAGCTAGGGGACAAATCTATCACAAGTTGTTAAAAATATTGTCATTCATTTTATTTATAATGAGCTTAAATTTTTATACATATTCGTCTGTGTATTAAGAGTGTGTCTGTATAAACAATATTTATTCGTCTTTGTATTAAGAGTGTGTCTGTGTAAACCACGTCTGTGTATTAAGAGTGTGTCTGTATAAACCACATCAGTGCATGAAGAGTGTGTCTGTATAAACCACGTCTGTGTATTAAGAGTGTGTCTGTATAAACCACGTCTGTGCATTAAGAGTGTGTCTGTATAAACGACGTCTGTGTATTAAGGGTGTGTCTGTATAAACCATGTCTATGTATTAAGAGTGTGTCTGTATAAACGACGTCTGTGTATTAAGTGTGTGTCTGTATAAACCACGTCTGTGTATTAAGAGTGTGTCTGTATAAACCACGTCTGTGCATTAAGAGTGTGTCTGTATAAACCACGTCTGTGTGTAAAGAGTGTGTCTGTATAAACCACGTCTGTGTATTAAGAGTGTGTCTGTATAAACCACGTCTGTGTATTAAAAGTGTGTCAGTATAAACCACGTCTGTGCATTAAGAGTGTGTCTGTATAAACCACGTCTGTGTATAAAGAGTGTGTCTGTATAAACCACGTCTGTGTATTAAGAGTGTGTCTGTATAAACCACGTCTGTGCATTAAGAGTGTGTCTGTATAAACCACGTCTGTGTATAAAGAGTGTGTCTGTATAAACCACGTCTGTGTATTAAGAGTGTGTCTGTATAAACCACGTCTGTGCATTAAGAGTGCGTCTGTATAAACCACGTCTGTGTATAAAGAGTGTGTCTGTATAAACCACGTCTGTGTGTTTCTATGGTCCGAGTTAGTTCTCACATCAATTCTGTTCAAGATAAAGATCTTAATTCAAGAGAACACGACAAAACGATCCTTCTCCTTACTCCCTTCTCTTATCTCCTTCCACCATTCTACTTTCCTTTCCTTTCTACTCTTCTCTTCCTTCCTTTTGTCTTTTTTCTTTCTTTTGTCTTCCTTTTCCCTTTTATCTTCTTACTAGCTTCTTTTTTCCCTTCTCTTTTTTTCCTCCCTCTCTTTTGTCTATTCTTCCCGTTCCTTTTTCCGTTGCCCTTTTCTCCTCGCCGTCCTCCCTTCTCCTTTCCCATTTTCCTTCTCCATTTATCTTCCCTTTTCATCCTTCTCCCTTCAACCTTCTCCATTCCTCTTCCCTCTTCCTCTTTCTCCCTTCAACCTTCTCCATTCCTCTTCCCTCTTCCACCTTCTCCCTTCAACCTTCTCCATTCCTCTTCCCTCTTCCACATTCTCCCTTCAACCTTCTCCATTCCTCTTCCCTCTTCCACCTTCTCCCTTCAACCTTCTCCCTTCAACCTTCTCCATTCCTCTTCCCTCTTCATCCTTTTCCCTTCTCCCTTCTTCCAATTCCTTTATGCTTTCTACTTTCTGTCTACTGTAACAATACACCTGTTTTCAAAACATTTTATTTTTGTTTTATTTATTTACATTTATAAATTTAAAATGTTTTCATCTTCATCATGGATATTATTCTCTTCTCTCTAAAATATATTTTTGAATAAAACATAGATTTGATAAATCATGCCAGATTGGTGAACTAGTCTATAACTTACATATTAAATGTCCAATAATGGCCAATCAAAATTATGTTTCCATATTTTTTATTACTAAAAATAAAATGTATTTCGACAAAGAGTTTAAATATATTTAAAATTTCCATGCCCCCCCTCCCCTCCCTTCCAGGTATTATGTTAAAAGGCAGTCTTTATATGCTTATCTGCTTTGAGAAAAAGCCTGAAGGCATTTTATAAAAAGTTGATTTAATACAACTCATTAAAACAGATGATTTTAAAGCAGTAGTTAAAGAATCTTTAAAGAATATAAGCACTTGTTTTAAACATATATTTTCTAATTCCTAACCTGAAAACTTAAAGGGATTGTAAACCTTTTATATTTAAAGGTTAAAGACTATTTTACATAACAGAATTTATAGAAACTGGGTTCATGAAAGGAATTTCCTTTTCTAGTCTCTCTAGAAACGAAATTAAGTCTTTGTCACAAACTCTGATGTTCTAATCCCAATATATTTGCAACCCAATATCGTAGACTTAATATATTCCAAACTATTTATTCTGTTAGATCATATAATCAAAATTTGAAATGTTAAAATTTACACCAGCAGGTTGCAAAAATACTGGGATTAGAAAAATTTGTGTTTGTATCAAAGACTCAATTCCGTTTAAGTTTTGAAATGATCTAGTGCTAGAAATCATCGCTGTGACAAACGCTAGAATCCCAGTTATTCGGACGATTGGGAAACCAAAAAGCAGGTACAAGAAAATGTCTTTCAGGCATGAGATAAAAACATTTTATATTGAACGTTTACCTCTTGCATTAATGTATCGGTTCCTAAAATATAATAAATATATTTGTTTTAATTTAATTTATAATGAGTGCAATATTATTATTTACAAAAATGAAGAAATTACTATGGATTATAAAAACGGTCATTTTTAAATTTAATCTTAAATAATTTTTTCTTTCACTTTATTAGTGAAGATCTATTTTCGTCGGTTCTCAAGGTTCCTGATTTTAAGAAACAAAAAAGAAAATAAATTTTAGATAAAAAATGATAAAAAATGAAGAAAAACATCTTAAAGAAAAACATTGTCTTTTACCTAAAATAGTTTGTAGTGTAGCTATATATGCAATGGTAGCTTGAAGAATCTTAACCTAAACAATTTTCTTTTTTCTAAGTATAAACTTATGTATAGTATTTAGAAAAGTTATACCTTACTATATTTTTTATCACACCTGCAATCATTAGCATTATTCAAATAAAAAAGGTTTAATAGCATTCTAACTATGAAATATATTAATTATTTTTATTACTGCTTGTCTGGTATAAATTAAAAAAAAATACCATCGATTAATAATCGGTCTTGACTCATGAAGATGGTACTGCCATGGTAGGCTGAATAAAGCTTCCTTTTGTAAATGAGATTGTTCAATTTATCATAAGCAGCATTCACTTTGATCATGCGAAGTCGCTCCTGAAAATATAGAAAACAAAGTTTTTTATAAAAACTCGTTTATATTCTATTATATAATATTTATTATACCAGCTTGGGAAACCCAGTATTGCCTGGAGGTTTCTATATAAAGATCAACCAACTCAACTTATAATTTTTAAACCAGACAAACAAGCAAACACCAAAAAATCCATTCGTCCAAAACTACTGCTTTATATTTATAGATATATTTTTTATGTATATATATTTCATTTAACAGTTCAAAGTCAAACAAAAATAAATTTAAGAATGTTTAAAAAATTAAATGGGTTTCATCCAAAAGATAGATCTATCATCTCGTCGAATTCCAGAAAATGTGGCACTTGATTTAAACAGTTAGGGTTGCAACCTAAATTGCCATGTAAGCATCAAGAATTAGGGACGAATCGGATTTTTGAAGTCCTTAACATCGAGTGCAATTTTCATGAATGTCTGGAAATTTTAGCTACTGAACCAGATATAAAAAAATATTTATCTTAGTTTATTGTCAACTCCAAAACTTAAGCACTTCAACACTTCAAAACTTCGACACTTCAACACTTCAACACTTCAGTACTTCAACACTTGAAAACTTCAACACTTGAAAACTTCAACACTTCAACACTTGAAAACTTCAAAACTTGACAGCTTCAAAACTTCAAAACTGGAAGACTTCAAAACTTCAAAACTTCAAAACTGGAAAACTTCAAAATTTCGAAACTTCAAAACTCTAAACTCCTTATAACTCCATGAATAAATACAAAACATTTAAAAATCTATTTTTTTATTATTTCAGTCAAAAAATGTCTCTGCTATTACAAATATCAAAGGATGCAATTATGCATTTGAATCTTTTATATCACTCTTGAATGTCCTTTGTTTGTTTTGGTTGGGTTGCATGGTATGCATGTTTTGCTAAATCAATTTTGAAGATAAAAAAATGGTCACATTAATGTTTCGTTACAACCCGAATACAGGATTAGTACATGAATATTGAAAAATATGTCTGCACTGCATAAACTGGTTTTAGGGCTCGTCCCGGATTAGACGATATGATACTCTATCATTTTAAAGTTGTTTTTCGTTAATTCATAAAAGTATATTGATTTAAAAAATACAGGTAGTTTAAATTTTTGTCAACAGTTTTGTTTTCAGTATTATCATGAGTACTATTTGTGTTAACCTTCTAGTCGCCAAATCTACAAACATGCCTCCTTATGTATGTTCTATTCATGCCTTAAACTTACATATTTGTACACGGTTCAAGTGCAGTCTTGGTCACCTTCCTGTATTCAAGTATTTGTTTTCATTTTCAAGTACTTTCAGAGAGAAAACCTACATACCCCCCCCCCCCCCAATTTTGGGATTACTAAACTATTTTTGGAACTGTCGATGTTCAAAAATAAATACTAATTCTTCTCTAAAAAGAGCGTATTTCAAACCTTTTCATTTGCAATTTTCCGTTTTGTTTCCTTCTCGAACCCGTTTTTCTAAATTAAAATATAATTACATACGAGGGATGTTTAATAAGGTTTTCTAAATTAAAATATAATTACATACGTGGGATGTTTAATAAGGTTTTCTAAATTAAAATATAATAACATACGTGGGATGTACAATAGGTTTATCAAAAATAATGTAAAGGTACTTCTAGACATCTCACCCCTTTAAAGTTCACTATATTTGTTCTACAGGTTGGATAACCTTAAAAAGTCAAAGGAGGGTAAGCCTTTATTGTAGTAAAGGTCCTTAAAGGTTTGATAGTTGTAATCTACATTTCAGCAAACGAATTAGTATCTTTTCCTAGGACCTCTTTGAAGTAAATGTTGTCCAAATCTTTGTCATTTTTCAAATCTTGCTTTTCAACTTTGTTTGGAGCCCCATAGTAGATGTCAATCTCATCAAAAATCATCAACAAAGAATCCTTGCGAATTTGGTTTGAGAAACTTTCAATTATGTCGAGGACTGTTTCTGGGGTTTTTATGGATTTTTTTCTGCTCAGACATGTCCTCGTTCTGCTCACATTAAACTTTTTCCCTTTTAGTCCACTTGCCGTGTCCATGATTATTCTCCTCTAATGCACTTTGGATCATGTGAAGGGTGTCTGCTTTATTTTTGGAAAGTTTCAAGCACGATTTTATTGTGTATCAGGCATCCCAAGTACCCTCTTTCTCTGGTTGATAATATATAAAACATTCCAGTGCTGTGACAAAGGAGTTAGACAACCTCCGGGAAAAGGCGGATTAGATAAAAATAAAAAGTTTATTGTATAAAGTCCGCTGGAAGAAGACAACCAGGATGGATACAGTAAGATTTGAAAAAAACGTCAAGAAATACCTTTAAAATTTTGTTTGCAAAACTTATTGAACATACCTCGTAGTAACTAGAAAATGTTCAACTAACCCTTTAAGTTTTTAACACTACGCAAGAACGTCTTGCACGAAGTCAAAAGAAAAATTTACTTAATTTCAAAATACTTTTAGTCAGTTAGATGTTACGAAGAAAAGTTATGGTTTTATATTTAATTACAAATAGGTGAACTATCCCTTTAACAACGTATTATTTGTTTCTTCAGAGTTTTAAATGTTTGGCTTAGAAAACCTTGATCTTTAGATATCTTTGCTGGGTTCCGACCAATAAGAGTTCTCTCATTGAATACGCAAAATTTTCCAGCTTCTGATTGGCTGTTCGGTTTCTGTTCGGCACTCTGATTGGTTAAATTTTAAATATTTTCCTGGATATCAAATACAGATAATATTAATCTTGAGATTAAGAAACTGAGTAGAAGAAGGCTTGATCTCGATATCCATAATACAGGAGTTTCGGTTTCCACCTCATATAACTTACATAGGTTTGACTGTTCATTTTAAACTGGCAAAATAACGATAGATTTTATGTTTAAATTTCAATATCATAAACTGTCACACAATTGTGAAATAAAATAAAAATGTTTTATTGTCAATAAATTACAAAAATTACAAAAAACATGTTGTTCTTCTGCATCTTATATATTTTATTCTAACAATTAAATTAAAATAATTTTGATCAGTTTTCTGTAGTCAAAATATTTTTTTTTGTCACCGAAATTAACATTTCAGGTAAACCTTATGAAAATCGAAATTTCGAAACTTAAAAGAATTTTTTTTCAAAATGATTTTTGTTACTTTAGGTTCAAGACTGAATAGTGCGGACTGCGTACATATCAGTTTTCCTCAGTTACAAAGTACCACTTTTCAACCGTACATAAAAACATCACAGAACCGTACATAAAACAGCACAGAACCGTACTTAAAACATCACAGAACCGTACAGAAAGCAGCACAGAACCGTACATAAAACAGCACAGAACCGTACATAAAACAGCACAGAACCGTACATAAAACAGCACAGAACCGTACATAAAACAGCACAGAACCGTACATAAAACAGCACAGAACCGTACATAAAACAGCACAGAACCGTACATAAAAAAGCACAGAACCGTACACAAAACATCACAGAACCGTACATAAAACAGCACAGAACCGTACATAAAACATCACAGAACCGTACATAAAACAGCACAGAACCGTACATAAAACAGCACAGAACCGTACATAAAACAGCACAGAACCGTACATAAAAACATCACAGAACCATACATAAAACAGCACAGAATCATACATAAAACAGCACAGAACCGTACATAAAACAGCACATATAAAATAGATTGTAAAGAAACAAATTTTTGTACTTTTTATTTGAATATTGCAACTAAATTATAGAACTGCAAAGATTGATAATTAAAATATTTTTCCTCTCAATAATTACGTTTGAGGAACTTTCAAGCAATACGAATATATATATATAATATTTTTTTATTAATAATTTAATAAACAGTGAACAATAATTCCACTCTTTTAAGGTACTTCAGACGTAATTCCAAGTAACCCTTAAGTTAAAAATTGCCATGTGGCCGAAATCCTTAATTTTCTAGCTGAAAGTTGAGTGCCGGGACACTTGAAATTACGATTACAGTCCCTTTAGGATCGATAAAAGAAAGTTTTAACTGAAGACCCAGAGACTACACTGTATCCTTAAGACCAAAATGTTAATTATCTGCGACAAATAATTTTTTAATTACAGGCTTAATGTCCCTTACTTACGTATTAAAAATTTGAAAATTTAAAAGAGAAAAAGTTCGTAAATTGACGAAAATATTGTCTCTTAGTAAGGTATAAAAAGAATCAAATTTAACGACAAAAAGTCAGTGTTTAAAAATCCGTTACTTTCTCAAATAATGGATTTTTTGTCACTGATAAAAATTAATTTCATTATTTAACGATTTATAATCTGCGACAAAAAATCATCCACAATTATCAATCATTGAAAGGATGACGCAGCTGATTTTATTATGTCATTGTCAATGCCGAGTCGGTCGAGTTCGTAGAGTCGAGATGTCTGGTAAATAATTATACTATATAAGTCGTGTGAACTGTAAAGTTTAGAATAATGTCATCTTACTCAGTGAGGATACAGTGTAGTTTGCAAGTCTTTAATGGTCACACTTGCAACAATCTTGCCGTCTATACTCGTGCTCAACTTGAAGGGAAGAAGGCTAACTTCAGTTTCTGTTATAGTTAACTCATATCTATTAATAGCAAAGAGAATAAAATATATATTAGAGTGGAATTTAGACAATCCCTCGGTATGTATTTTGTCAGTCCTTTCAGCCTGAAGGGGAGTTCCAAGTGTACAAATCATGTAAATGTTTACAAAATATATGCAGTAGACTACATTAATACTTGATAAAGCTAATAAATGATGTGCTTATGTTAATGTATGAAATCTAGGGTATGAAATGTAAACAATTGCAGCGAGTAGATATTTATACAGTGAGACCTATATATCTTTGAAATATAAAGACGACATTTAAACAATCTAACGTGTACTTGACGTAATTAATTAAAAATCACATAAGCTTGGAAATCATCTTATGAAGTGAAATGGCTCTGTGTATCTGCACAATATCTTTGTTTCTTTAAAATAACACTATTCAAAATCAAAACTTGCGCCTAACACTTTTATGAGAACCACTGTATAAAAGTTATGAATTATCAAACATTGTTTTTTATATCATCCCCCCCCCCCCACCACTAATCAATGTTATGCTTACCCTGACTTAAAACTGGGAAAGTTTACACTTTTATCTCCGTATTCTATGCTATAGGATACATAACATCTTGTAGATTCTACAACTTCATCTAAACAATTAACCTGATAGTTTTACTAAACTTTACACTTTTATCTCCGTATTCTATGCTATAGGATACATAACATCTTGTAGATTCTACAACTTCATCTAAACAATTAACCTGATAGTTTTACTAAACTTGTTATTCATAGTTAAATACAAATTAGTTTTCGCTTCGGATGATGTGTAGATTTGATAGTGAGTTACTCACAGATTGTAAATAGGGCTAGCAAATATTATTTCGTTTAAGATGTTCATTTATTAACTTTTTTCCCTTAGTACTCAGGAAAAATTATGATTTACATGAGAGTTACATATGTATTTCCAACATAGTCTCAGATATAATTTTTAAAATTTATGTTCATTTGTGTGAGAAATTAAAGCACGATTTTAAGAAATGTAATTATTTATTTTTCTTTTGCTTTTGTAGCGGAACACATTTTTATAATATTAGTAACTTTTATATGATGAAGTTCTAATGCTAAAATGCGGTTATAACTAAGGAATGTTGCGGTGCACATTTTTATCATTTTGCGCAAGAAAAATTGGAGATTACTGGAAATGACGTTAAACCTTTGAGAAACTTTTTCGTGTTTTTTTTTGTGGTGCAGTGAGCTTGCAACGAATATTAATATTTATAGCATGTTACCTAAAGGAGTATTAGGAACAATTTGGAACCTAAGAACTGTTGAGGGTACATAACTTTGCTTCTCAGATACCGGGTACATCTAATCATCAAATACTGACTATACCTATTGAACTATATAAAGGTTTAATTTCATCTTCTGCATTCAAGAAACTGCATAATTGTAATCTTAAAGAGACCATTTACTTATGCGGGTAATTTCATGCTAAACTAAACAGCTTATTAGCTATTATAATTGGTTTTGGTCTTACTTTTCCAATACATGCATGGCCGGAGAAAAAGACCAATTTTGTTTAGAATTTCAGCGCAAAAGTCTGAACACTATTTGATGTTGTTTGTCTATGTCGAATGGATTAAATAAAATGTTGAATATACAATTAAACTGTAGTATCTAATAGTTAATTGTAAATGTCATAATTTAATGCATATACATTTTAAACGTTTTAATCCAAAAAAAGGTAAATTTTTTGTTAACTTAAATATCAAAATTATTATATAATGACTAACACATACTGGCATTGAAATATGATAAATTTAATTTTTTGGGGCTTTTGTTGCTGAAAAACGTCTAGTGAGTTTCAGACAAAGGGACCGTACTTTGGCGCTTGAATTCTGAACCAAAAACCGGTTTTTTCTACGGCCACAGTTGTCTTTGAAAAGTAAGACAAATACCAATTAACAGCTAATAGGCTGTTTAGTTTATCATGAAACTACCCAAATAAGTGAACGGTCCCTTAAAGTAAACCTCTATTTATTGGCAATACAATCAATAAATGCAATTAGGATAACGTCGTTTTCTAGCTTGAAAAGTGTATAATTCTGACAATTTCTTTATCGCTTCTAAAGAAATAAAATCGCAAGACACTTTTGTAGACGAATGGAAATAATTAGTCTTCAAAAAGATGATTAATATCTTACAGTCGTCTTTTAAGATTATTCTGTGTGGGTAACCCTGCAACCTTAAAAGATATCAAGATACTTTCAGTAATCAGCGATTATCTAATCAAGATTTTGATCAGAAATCATCACTCTTATCAAATTAAGATTTTGATCAGAAATCATCACGCTTAATTATCTAATCAAGATTTTGATCAGAAACCATCACGCTTATCAAATCAAGATTTTGATCAGAAATCATCACTCTTAATTTTGATCAGAAATCATCACGCTTAATTATCTAATCAAGATTTTGATCAGAAACCATCACGCTTATCAAATCAAGATTTTGATCAGAAATCATCGCGTTTATCAAATCAAGATTTTGACCAGAAATCAGTGTTCAGCATTTTTAGCTTTATATTTTAGGTTTGTTTGTGTGTTACCTGTACACTTGGTACTAAGGCATCATTCATGCTCTTATCCATCAATCCTAGAATACAAGGATACAAGGATACAGAACAGAAGATAATTAATACTAGATAAGGGATTTAGAATACAAGGATACATACAGGATATGGGATACAGAATATGAGAGATGGTATACAGGGTAACTGATAACAGATACTAGATAAAGGATTCAGGATACGGTGAATATAATATAGTTTAGGAAAAAGGACAGAAGATAATGGATACAAGATACAAGAGAGAAAACAAAGAATAAAGGTTAAAGGATACAGGATTCAGTATATAAAACAAAGAATTAAGGGTGTAGGATACAGGATTCAGGATTAAAAACGAAGAATAAAGGGTATAGGATACAGGATTCAGGATAGAAAACAAAGAATAAAGGGTATAGGATACAGGATTCAGGATAGGTAACAAAAAATAGAGGATGTAGGATATAGGATTCAGGATAGAAAACAAAGAATGAAGGGTGTAAGATACAGGATTCAGGATAGAAAACAAAGAATAAAGGTGTAGGATATAGGATTCAGGATAAAACACAAAATATAAAGGGTGTAAGATACAGGATTCAGGATAGAAAACAAAGAATAATGGGTTAAGGATACAGGATTGAGGATAGAAAAACAAAGAATAAGGGGTGTAAGATACAGGATTCAGGATAGAAAACAAAGAATAATGGGTTAAGGATACAGGATTCAGGATAGAAAACAAAGAATAAAGGGTATAGGATACAGGATTCAGGATAAAAAACAAAGAATAAAGGGTATAGGATACAGGATTCAGGATAGAAAACAAAGAATAATGGGTTAAGGATACAGGATTCAGGATAAAAAAAAAAAAAAAGAATAAGGGGTATATGATACAGGTCTATATTTACCCATGCTCCTGAGAGAATATCCAACCCCTGAGGTTGAAGACAGTAAACCCATTAACAACTTGACATTTCTAAAAATATATTTTTACAAAAATATTCATTTCTGTGTCTTTCAGTAAAATTTGTCAGCAAATAAAAAGCTTTAATAGATGTTTTTTTTCTTTAGAATTGTTTAAATATTTTATTTTTTTTACAGGACTTGCAGATATGTCATTAAATGTGTTCTAAGTCAAGAGTCAGCATATTTCTTTTGCTAAAAACTGCTATCCATTTAGAATTTTAATAATATCTGACCTGTTTTTAAAATAAATTTTATCCAAATTAGAACTAACATGCATCGCCTGAAAAGTTGAGAGATGAAAATATTTAAGAAAAATTACTGAAACAAAAACATACAGGCCTAGCCACTTTAGAAAATATAGAAATGTTAAATGTCCTAAATGGTCAGATAAAATTTATGTATTTAGGCTTTCCTCTTTAACCAAACATTCTAATTTAAGTATCCTAATCCAAAGTTCCAAAGTAAACCAATGGAATCTAAAATCTTTAATAAGAACATCCGGTTCTAAGACCATTGGGTCAAACGACTTAGGGTTAAGACAATTTCTGTGCTGCGGCTATTAGTTCTATTTAACATAAAAATGTTTAAATTAACCAAAAATTGTCTAAATGAAATTTTGCTCGTTTATCATACTTTTTGACCCTATGTCGTTTTACCCTTTGTCGCGTTTTTGACCCTTTGCCGTTTGACCCTTGGTCATTTTACCCTGCTTCGTTTGACCCTTTGGCATTTGACCCTAGATTGTTTGACCTTATGTCAAATTTAATTTAAGCATCTAAATTCAAGTATCCTAATCCAAGCAACCTAATTCAAACATCCTAACTCAAGTATCCTATAATCCAAGCAACCTAATTCAAACATCCTAACCCAAGTATCCTAAATCCAAGCAATGTAATTCAAACATCCTATCTCAAGTATCCTATAATCCAAGCAACCTAATTCAAACATCCTAACACAAGTATCCTATAATCTAAGCAGCCTAATTCAAACATCCTAACTCAAGTATCCTATAATACAAGCAGCCTAACTCAAACATCCTAACTCAAGTACCCTATAATCTAAGCAGCCTAATTCAAACATCCTAACTCAAGTATCCTATAATCTAAGCAGCCTAATTCAAACATCCTAACTCAAGTATCCTATAATACAAGCAGCCTAACTCAAACATCCTAACTCAAGTACCCTATAATCTAAGCAGCCTAATTCAAACATCCTAACTCAAGTACCCTATAATCCTAAGCAACCTAATTCAAACATCCTAACACAAGTATCCTATAATCTAAGCAGCCTAATTCAAACATCCTAACTCAAGTATCCTATAATCCAAGCAACCTAATTCAAACATCCAAACTCATTCCATTATTTAAATTCAACCATTCGGACAAAACATTTTGAAAAAGGTTTTTATCCTTACATCTAAATCTGGCAATCATCCTGTTCTGAACATTATTCGTCTTTAAGCATCTCAAGAATAAAATTGGAATCTTTTTTTACCAAAATTTAATGATGCCGGAAGGGTAAAAACTTTTGAATGAAAAGAAGCATAAAGTTTACCTTGAACTTTATCATGATCTTGTCAATTGAGTTGATGCTGGGGAAGAGAACCCAGATCAAGTTCCACAAGTTCAATATCAGGTAAATACTCAGCAGGGACACGTATAAGTATCCAACACCCTGAAGGTATAATTCTAATTATTTAACAACTTTATTTTGCAAAAAAATTGCGATTGTAAATTCTATGGTAATCAATTTAAAGTTAAAAAGTAAACTTTTTTACATTGTGCGTTGAACTGAACGCTACTTCAAAATAAATAATCATATTTTTATTTTAGAATAAATATTTTTGATTTTCGGAAAAAAAAGTAAAATTGTATTGCACGACACTTTTTATTCAAAATAAAAACCCATTTTCGGGGAAAAAGGGGTTCTTATCAAGAGGGAGGGGGGGGGGGGAAGGCGAAAGGAAAGAAATAGTAAAAGTATTAAACCTTGTATAAACCCATAGGATATCCAGCACATGAATATTCTGCTATATTGAATCTACACTTGTGATAATCTTGATCAAAACTATAATCTTCCACCAGGTACCAGATATATATTATCAGGGGAATCAGAGAGAACACTTAATAATATATTATTTAAAATATACCCGAAGAACCCCCCCCCCCTTACCTTTTTAATAGTAATTTTTTACATTACTTTTATTTCAGTTTTAAGCTTGATTTACTAATTGATTGAATTCAAAAATTCTTTGCTGGGTTTTATATAAAATTCTTTTCATAGAAACTTCGTATTGATGCAGGCAATTTTTTCATGGTTAAAATATGGTTTATCCTAACCCTTTTTTAATTTTTCAAACATTTTCTCTGTAAGCGACTATATATTTGTTTTACCAATAGAGAATAGAGTTCTGATGAGATACGAGGTAAAATAGCTAGATATGGATCCTAGGCAGGAAAGAAGTTCATTGGTCTAAACAACATCAAATCAATTTATTTTTTTCAAAATCATTAAAGTTTATTTTTTAACCTTTACATTAAATGTTCCTAGATTGATTTAAAGAATACAGCTTTATGTATTTAAACAGATTATCTAAAGGAAGTGGGAAAACAAAACGAACAATAATTTTATTTTGATTTTGGGCGATTTTGTTTCATTGGGTGTTTTGTAACATTGGGCGTTTTGTACCACTCCATTTTAAGTTTATCATGTTAGGTACCAACTCCATTTTAAGTTTATCATGTTTTGTACCCACTCCATTTTAAGCTTATTATGTTTTGTACCCACTCCATTTTAAGCTTATCATGTTTTGTACCCACTCTATTTTAAGCTTATCATATTTTGTACCTACTCCATTTTAAGCTTATCATGTTTTGCACCCAGTCCATTTTAAACTTTAGCTTATCATGTTTTGTACCCACTCCACGTTAATAAGCTTATCATGTTTTGTACCCACTCCACGTTAATAAGCTTATCATGTCTTTGTACCCACTCCATTTTAAGGTTATCATGTCTTTGTACCCACTCCGTTTTAAGCTTTTCATGTTTAATTGTACCCACTCCATTTTAAGCTTATCATATCTTTGTACCAACTCCATTTTAAGCGTATCATGTCTTTGTACCCACTCCATTTTAAGCTTATCATGTCTAATTGTACCCACTCTATTTTAAGCTTATCATGTTTTGTACCCAGTCCATTTTAAACTTATCATATTTAAATCAGAATATCAACAGCAAATAAATATTTGGTATTTTTTAATGACTGCTTATTTTTAATTCATTTAATTTTTTGTGAAATTTCCCCATCTTTTTTCTTAGTCTTAATTCTGTTTGATTTATTTATTTACCTCCTTCTTCCTGTCTAAGTTATCTGTAAAGGGATCGTGTGTGACGAGCAAGCTGTATATTTGTTCAATATTGTAGGACTGGAACAGAATCATCACAAACGGTCTAAAGGAAGTAAAATTTTTTAGAATATTTTGATTTGAAATTGTTTTTAATTTCTATATCGTCGCTTCAGGAAGATATCTCAGTCAGTACAGGTTTTATAAGAATATTATAAAAAAATATTTGGTAAAATCTATTTGAGAAAAGTTTAATAGAGGAAAGTAGATTAAAGAAAAATTGATTAGAAGAAAGTATATTGAAGGAAAGTTGATTTGAAGAAAATTTATTAAAAGAAATATATTGGAGGAATATGGATTTAAAGGAAATTGTATCAGCAAAATGTGTATTGTAGGAAAGTGGATTAGAAGAAAAATGGATTAGAGGATGATTCTGTTAGGGGAAGTGGATCAGAGAATAGTGAATTGGAGAAAAGTGCATTGGAGGAAAGTGTATTAGAAGAAAAATTGACAAAAGGTTAATTACTGTAAGAAAAGTGGATTAGAGAAAAGTGAACTGGAGGAAAGTGCATTAGAAGAAAAATGGATTAGAGTATAGTGGTTAAAATGAAATTGTTTCAGAGAAAAGGGGATTGGAGAAAAGTGGATCAGAAGAAAAATTTACAAGAGATTAGATGCTTAAAGTGGATTAGAGAAAATTGAACTGGAGGAAAGTGGATTAGAAGAAAAATGGATTAGAGTATAGTGGTTTAAGAAAAAAATGGGATTGTAGGGAAGTGAACCAGAAGAGAAAAATTAATTTGAGGTTAGTTTTTTAAAGGAAAGTGAATCAGAGAAAAGTGAATTAGAGGCAGGATAACCATTCCCAAAAGATCCTGACCTGTCAATAATGACCAGTGCTGCGGATAGAAGGAGTAAGAAGTAGGGGAAGTAAGCAGCAAATATAGATATCTGTAATCCATCCATCCAATAGTATTCATCTAATCCCACTACTAAATAAATATGTAATCCATTAATCCAGTATATAGTATTAATCTACTAGACCCATTACTTAATATATTTATTCAACTACTAGACTCACTACTAAAAATAGATATATGTAATCAATTGATCCAGTAGTATCCATCTACTAGACTCACTACTAAAAATATATATATGTAATCAATTGATCCAGTAGTATTCATCTACTAGACTCACTACTAAAAATATATATATGTAATCAATTGATCCAGAAGTATTCATCTACTAGACTCACTACTAAAAATATATATATATGTAATCAATTGATCCAGTAGTATCCATCTACTAGACTCACTACTAAAAATATATATGTAATCAATTGATCCAGTAGTATTCATCTACTAGACTCACTACTAAAAATATATATATGTAATTAATTGATCCATCCCAGTAGTATTCATCTGACACGCTACTAAGAATAAAGATCTTAAACAAATCTAATTTTTTTATTGAAAAGACCCTGCTACGGTCTTTTTCTTTTTAATTGATTTACAGACATAGGTTCACACGATCAAAGGTCCAATGCAATAGAGCCAAACGACATAGGGCTAAGCGACAAACTGGCAAAAATTGCGACAAAGAGTAAAACGACCTGCACTGCAATATAACGACATAAGTCAAAAAGTGCAAAGAGCATACCATTCTGATAAATATTCAAGAACCTAGCATTCTGATAAATGTTCTGATAAATATACAAGAACCTACCATTCTGATAAATATTCTGATAAATATACAAGAGCCTACCATTCTGATAAATATTCTGTAAATATATAAGAACCTACCATTCTGATAAATACATATATAATAACTTACCATTCTGATAAATAAATATATAAGAACCTACCATTCTGATAAATATATAATAACCTACGTCATTCTGATAAATATATAAGAACCTACTATCTAATAAATATATAAGAACCTACCATTCTAATAAATGTATAAGAACCTACTATCTAATAAATATATAATAACCTACTATCTGATAAATATATAAGAACCTACTATCTAATAAATATATAAGAACCTACTATGTAATAGATATATAAGAACCTACTATCTAATAAATATATAAGAACCTACTATCTAGTAAATATATAAGAACCTAAAATCTAATAAATGTATAAGAACCTACTATCTAATAAATATATAAGAACCTATTATCTAATAAATGTATAAGAACCTACTATCTAATAAATATATAAGAACCTACTATCTAATAAATATATAAGAACCTACTATTTGATAAATATATAAGAACCTACTATCGGATAAATGTATAAGAACCTACTATCTGATAAATATATAAGAACCAACTATCTAATAAATATATAAGAACCTATTATCTAATAAATATATAAGAACCAACTATCTAATAAATGTATAAGAACCTACTATCTGATAAATATATAAGAACCTACCATTCTGAGCACAATACTGTCCGATAAAATACAAACTCGTACCAGTAGCTTTGTCACAGTCACTCTGATTATATAATAATAATAATAATGATACTAATAATAATAATAATAATAATAATAATAATAATAATAATAATAATTAAAGCACATGTTTACCGTACAAGTACAGTCTATTCTAACGGGAGAAATGAATGAGTTTGGAGCCACAAGAATACTCTGCAAATAGATGATTTTATTTGTCGTTTTTTGAAGACGTAGTTTCATGGTATAGGATAGTAGGCATAGTTGGGCTGTTTAGCACAATCTTGCATACTGTCGAAATGTGTTTTTTTCTGTTTTCAAAACAAAAAATGAAAAGAATTGAGTTTCAGTAACATAATTTCTTTTTCAAAATGAATTTTTCGTGAAACTACTGTATACGATCTGACTTGACAGACGACTCAGTCAAAGATAATCTTTTTATCACTATGATAAAAAGACGTTTATCCCAAATTAACTGTGACTTTTTTTGGAGTTTTTTTATCAATGGTTAATATTTCTATCATCACAGAGATATCTTAAATATTTTTACTAAAATCTCAAATCACTTGGGTAAGAAAATATAATCATACATTAAACATAAATTCAAAATGGTGTAATTATAGCCCTGATAAGTATACATTACATAAATTAAACATAAATTCAAAATGGCGTGATTAGAGCTCTGCTAAGCATAACCATACATCAGACAATAAACAATTCAAAATGGCGTAATGAGAGCCAGCTGATAATTATAACCATGCATTAAACAAAAATTCAAAATGGCGTAATTAGAGCCCGATAAATATAATTATACATTAAACATAAATTCAAAATGGCGTATTAAGAGCCAGCTGATAAATATAATAATACAGTAAACATAAATGCAAAATGACGTAATTAGAGCCCTGATAAATATAATAATACAGTAAACATAAATGCAAAATGACGTAATTAAAGCCCTGATAAAGACTGTTTTAACAAAACAAATATTGCAAAGGAAAAAGTCGGACTGAGTGTACAATAAAGTTTGAATACAAAAGTAAAATTATTATATGACAAATTTAAATATCAGCATTGACTGGAAAGTCGAATTAGAAAAATCATGTGTAATCGTTAAGATAGGAGTTTAAAACAGATTTTCAAATATTTCTCTAAAACTTAAGTTTCACATTTAAACTTATGATATTTTTTCTTAAATTTTACCAAAATGACGAGAGTGTAGACGATATGGTCCTCTATATTGTCCCACCAGGGCCTGAAACAGAGATTTGTTCTAAATACTATTTTAAACTTCTCTTCACTCGGAGATTTTTCCAAGCTTAACTAATCATAATTTTGATTTAAACACATTGCAATTAAAATACT
This sequence comes from Eurytemora carolleeae, assembly GCF_000591075.1. Lineage (NCBI taxonomy): Eukaryota > Metazoa > Arthropoda > Copepoda > Calanoida > Temoridae > Eurytemora > Eurytemora carolleeae. The sequence goes on from NW_019402181.1 coordinate 274,976, forward strand.
AATTAGTTTTTTAGATAAAAATAATAAATCATTTAAGTTTATGCAAAAGCTTCTTCTGTGGACAATAAAATAGTCAGCCGGAACCAGGACAAAGACTTGGCCAACCAGGGCAATATAGTGGTCAGACAGGACAATATAGTGGTCAGCCAGGGCAATATAGTGGTCAGCCAGGGCAATATAGTGGTCAGCCAGGGAAATATAGTGGTCAGCCAGGGATATATAGTGGTCAGCCAGGGAAATATAGTGGTCAGCCAGGGAAATATAGTGGTCAGCCAGGACAAAAAATATAGTCAGCCGGGACAAAAACGTAATCCGCAGGAACAATATAATAATTAGCCAGGACAAAATAAAAAATGGAAAAATTGTAGAATCAATATATCCTGTTTTAACCTAAAAGCCTTCTCTGCAGTACTAAGGTTGATGCCTCCAAGTAGAGTAGAACTAAGTAGAGCCATCTTTTCCGTACTAATCTGTATCCTTCTGGTATCTTTTCCGTACTAATCTGTATCCTTCTGGTATCTTTTCCGTATTAATCTGTATCCTTCTGGTATCTTTTCCGTATTAATCTGTATACTTCTGGTATCTCTTCCGTACTAATCTGTTTCCTTTCTTTATCTTAAACTCTAAACCCAGACTGCAGATATGTTTGATTATAAAATATGAAATAGTTTATCTTCAAATTGTTGACATTAGTCAGAATACAAGACACTAGGACAAAGAGATAGAAATCTTAATATATTTATAGACGCTAGGCCTATAAAACTGTGGAATAGGAAGACGACTGCTATATATATATTTATGGACGCTAGGCCAAAAAAACTGAGGAATAGAAAGACGACTGCTATATATATTTATAGACGCTAGGCCAATGAAACTGAGGAATAGGAAGACGACTGCAATATATATTTATAGACGCTAGGCCAATAAAACTGAGGAATAGGAAGACGACTGCTACATATATTTATAGACGCTAGGCCAATAAAACTGAGGAATAGGAAGACGACTGCTATATATATTTATGGACGCTAGGCCAATAAAACTGAGGAATAGGAAGACGACTGCTATATTTATTTATAGACACTAGGCCAATAAAACTGAGGAATAGGAAGACGACTGCTATATATATTTATAGACGCTAGGCCTTTAAAACTGTGGAATAGGAAGACAATTGCTATATATATTTATGGACGCTAGGCCTATAAAACTGTGTAATAGGAAGATGACTGCTATATATATTTATGGAAGCTAGGCCTATAAAACTGTGGAATAGGAAGAAAACTGCTATATATATTTATGGACGCTAGGCCTATAAAACTGTGGAATAGGAAGACAACTGCTATATATATATATTTAAGGACGCTAGGCCTATAAAACTGTGGAATAGGAAGACAACTGCTATATATATTTATGGACGCTAGGCCTATAAAACTGTGTAATAGGAAGATGACTGCTATATATTTATGGAAGCTAGGCCTATAAAACTGTGGAATAGGAAGACAACTGCTATATATATATATTTAAGGACGCTAGGCCTTTAAAACTGTGGAATAGGAAGACAACTGGATCTGAATGCATATTTTTTTTTAATTTTGCTATTATTACTACATTCCCATGCAACAGCTGCATACTCCATTTGCGACTAATTAAGACTATTCTAAACGATTTTTCGTATATTTAATGGAATTCCATTCTGTATGATGTTTAGTGAACTAGAGCACCAGACATTTATTATACATGATCAATTCGAAAGCCCCAATAAATGACTTGTCGAGTTTTACTCCCACAATTTTAAAGTATTTTTCTGTGGAGCTACTTCAGTTCAATGAGGATTGAACAATGAACATGACTCACAACAATTTTAATGTTTACACAGAAATATTTTACTCATACATTATCAAATACATATAAAGTACTTTAAATTAATTAATTAAAATCTTATAGCTTAAATTCTGGTATGACTTTAAACAATTGTTAAGTTCAAAGCTTAATAAATTTTATGGAATTTATTTAACCATTTTTTATTGCAATTCTGCACATAAAAAAAGTTGTTGGAAATAAAGATGATAAACATAAACATATATGTGAAAAATTTTAGATGAAGCCAAACTTTTTACAACTAGAATTTATTTATATTTTAAACAGCCCGCCCATTTCTCAACACTACCTGCTATTTGGAGACCTATTTAAAGGCCTATCTATGGGTCTAAAAAGACCAATAAACTCCCTAAGAAACGCCCAGAAAAGTATACAGCCACTCAACCCAGTACTTTTTGTTCAGTGGCTGTAACATTCTAAAGGGTCTAAATATGTTTCATACTTTTTTATATTTAAACAAACAAGGCAAAGCCTATCTGTCTATCTGTCTATCTGTCTATCTGTCTATCTGTCTCTCTGTCTATCTGTCTCTCTGTCTATCTGTCTATCTGTCAATCTGTCTATCTGTCAATCTGTCTATCTGTCTATCTGTCAATCTGTCTAGCTGTCTATCTGTCTATCTGTTTATCTGTCTATCTGTCAATCTGTCTATCTGTCTATCTGTCTATCTGTCTATCTGTCAATCTTTCTATCCGTCTATCTGTCTATCTGTCTATCTTTCTATCTGTCTATTTGTCTATCTGTCAAGCTATCTGTCTTTCTGTCTATCTGTCAAGCTATCTGTCTATCTGTCTATCTGTCTATCCGTCTATCTGTCTATCTGTCTATCTGTCTATCTGTCTATCTGTCTATTTGTACATCTGTCTATTTGTCTATTTGTCTTTTTGTCTATTTGTCATCTCATCTCTATAGAATATGTAAATTATGAATCAACAATTGTTCTTTGATATACTCTTATGATCACTCTCTAAAAGACAAATGGAAAAGGTCAGATTTATGTGACTTGGCTATTACGAATTGGTGGCCTTGTAGCTTCTCTAGTTTAATTTTTTGTATAGGAAACGCAAATTCAAAACTGTTTATTCTCAAGCGCTTTTTCATAATGGTGTCAGGTAATTTTCCCGAAGGCATTTTCCCAAGGGCAACTTTGTCAAGTGACAATTTCCCAAGTGGCAACTTCCCAAATGTGAAACTTCCAAACTATAAGTTCCCAAAGGTTGGGTTCTGAGCCTCAACAGGCTGCAATGGGGCCTAGTGCTGTGACTAAGAAGGTGTAGGGGTCCAAGCTCTGCCACTAGAACGGATTAGGGGGCCGAGCGCTGCGTTTAGGATAGACTTAGGAAGTTTCCGCTTGGAAAACTGCACATTTGGGAAGTTACCACTTGGGAAAATACCACTGGGAAGTACGTGACATCTTTCATAACTAAGGATTGATTGAGTTATGATTACAAATATGTAAGATTACCACAAAATATGAAATGTGCTATGATGATACTTTTGACGGTGTGATACTCATTTAAAAATATAAAATGTGCTATGATGATACTTTTGACGGTGTGATACTTATTTAAAAATATAGAACAATCTAATTTTCACTTCGTAAACATCAAACAACTATATTATATACAGATAGACATAACGACCAAAATCTGATAAAAATGAGTTACTGCAAATTTTAACAATGCAGATGCTGCCAAAGAAATAGTTTACACGCCCTTAACAAATATTCTTCATTAAAGAGACTTCACGCGTAACTTCAAGTGACTATCCATGCAAAGATGACAGTACTCGGTTCAAAACGGTATCTTTGAAACCCTTATCTGATCAATAGTGTGGGAGAAAATGTCGTTTTTCCAGGGTTAAACGTGTTCAATCTATATATAAATTTGGCTTGTCTGTCTGTCTGTCTGTCTGTCTGTTTGTTTGTATCCAATAAACGTCAAAACGGCTGAACCGATCGGGCCCAAATTTTTTGTGGGACATCTAGGGACTCCAGGGAAGGTTTATGAATCATCAAAATTTCAAATATTTGTCTCCATCAAAATTCGATCGTCATTAAATTTTTTAAAATTTTGAAAATCCGCGAAATTTTTTGTGAAAATCCGCGAATTATTTTTGTTTTGTTTTACGATGTACACAAAGAGAACATGTTCACAATTAATTTAGGAGATGGGCGCGAAGCGCCCTCTAAGGCTAGAAAGAAGGGCGCGAAGCGCCTTGAATTTCTAGTTCTGATATAATACTTTATGTTTTCCTGCAGTAGAAATTCGCATGTCACTTATTAAGAGAAACCATAGATGAAAATAATCATTATTCAAAATCTATAAAAATTGATATAAAATTAGTACTTTATCAGAAAAAAAAGTGAATCGGACTTTGCCATCTTTGCCTGGAGGGTGACTTGAAATTGAGCTTACTGTTCCTTTAAACAATCCATATTTCGGGTTCTTAAAGGTATCAAGCAGTTTTTTTTATCATATTCCAGCCTTCCTTCCTAAATTTAGAGCAAGTATATAGAATTAAAAATTGTATGATTAGAGTTCTAGATATAATCATTTAAACCCTTTTACTCATACTTCTATTACTAAAACTACCCCGAAAAAGGGCGTTCCGTCAATTGTAGATCTATAATTAAGATATTCTCTTGTTAACGATACATTAACATGATTTAGATCGTTCAGCCTAATTTACAAGATGTAGTTTATTTCATCTAAATTTATGACGAACACAAAAAATTGTAAACATCCAAATTTTTCTTTTTTATATTTACTGAATATTGAAAGAATGACCCCGTAGCATAACTTGAAAAAAATGCCTTCAGGGAAACTCAATGTACAATGTACAATGTACAAAGTACATTGTAAACTATAAACGATCAATGTTTAGCTAGTAAAATAAGAATATCTTCGTCGTCGATGTTAAACTTTAAAGGTACCATTGTTAATCAGATATGCCACACTAAAAAGTTCCCTTTAAGTCTGATGTTTTATTTAGTTGAACTCATGGAAGAATTAACATTCAGATCCAGTCCTGATACTATTCACAGATTATAAAGAGATAAACCAATTACAAGAATACATGACATTCACTTCATCCTTCATCTTTCATCCTTCATTCTTCGTCCTTTCTCCTGCATCCTTTATTCTTCATCCTTTATTCTTCATTCTTCATTCTTCATTCTTCATTCTTCATTCTTCATTCTTCATCCTTCATCCTTCATCCTTCATCCTCAGCATCTTTCATTCTTCACAAGTTCTACTTACTCCTTCCTTTTTAATTATTCCTCATTCCTCATTCCTCATTCCTCCTTCATCATTCTTCCTTCATCATTCAAGCACTTCATTCAATTCATACTTCATCCTCCATCCTTCATGCATTCATTTATTTCCATTCTTAATCTACAACCATTCATTCTACAGAGAGGGGGGGGGGTTTGTCTACAGCACCCAAGGAACTGGATTGAAAAGTAATTGGTTAAAACTACCTCTGCCAAGTGTAGAGATATTTGTTTTTACCAGGATTCCAGTCTAGGGAGGGGTTAAACTCAGTAAACCTTTCTCCCTCGCCTCTATTATTACATTATCAAGTATCCTGTCATTACAAAACTTGAGAAACAATACAGAAACATTTTTTGCCAATTTATTAGATTCCAGCCATTTACGTCACTAAAAATAGTACACAAAAGAAAAGAAAAAGATACGATAGATAGATATTAGAGATGATCAATTGAATCTGTTAAGAATGAGATTTTTTGAGCGCGCAGTTGAATTCTGAGGTTATTTGAATTGTATAATATTAACAACATCAAATCAACATTTATATAAGCTTTGATCAGAAAAATATTCTATCCTACAGTGTTTCGGTAGAACTTGAAGTTAAGTTAGGTTCATCAAGCTTAGTTTGATGGATGATAAATAACAGACCAAAGAAACTGAATACTTACCTTCAAACTCTAATCTTTTAATCCCCAAATCTTTGCAACTTGATGGTTTAAACCTTTTGAATCTAGCCAAATCTAAATTTTGAAAAATCAAAGACTTCAAATTGCAAGTGTACAGTTCCTTTCAACTGGCATTTTAGCTCTGATTTGATCAGAGTTAGAGCTGAAGGAGTGTTCACTGTTTGCTCCTAATTTTGTACAAGATAAAATTGTACTTGAGGGCTGAAGGATTGTTCACTGTTTGCTCAAGATAAAATTGTACTTGAGGGCTCAAGGAGTGTTCACTGTTTGCTCCTAATTTTGTACAAGATAAAATTGTACTTGAGGGCTCAAGGAGTGTTCACTGTTTGCTCCTAATTTTGTACAAGATAAAATTGTACTTGAGGGCTTCACTGTTTGCTCCTAATTTTGTACAAGATAAAATTGTACTTGAGGGCTCAAGGAGTGTTCACTGTTTGCTCCTAATTTTGTACAAGATAAAATTGTCATTGATGGCTGAAACAGGGATAGTTTTATTTTGCAGAATTTAACCATTATAATTGTTATTTTAATAAAGGTCCTTTTTGTTCAGTGTCATATTTTAGAAAAAAATCAAAGAGAACTGCGCTCTATTTAATGTATGAATTTGCTATAGTATATAAATTTTTAAATCTTAAAAATGAATATAAATAATTTTGGTTTCTATACAAAAGTGTTTTGGGCAATGGGCATTTCTACTGCAGGAAAACATATACGAATCAATCAGAATTCAGCAACGATATTATTTTACTTAAAATTACGCTTAAAGTTAATTTTAAGACAGCTAGTTAAGACATCACTTTTTCCATTTGCATGCGCGCATCTATACAAGATTTAAATATGATAAAGCATTGTAAACTTAAAAATAATCCATTTAATCTTTGAACCAGGTTGTTCTATTGTTTAAATGAAAAGGCCCTTAAAAATATGTTTCCGTGTTTTATGTAGATATACTTGATGATATGCGAAGATGATGGTATTTCAATTATACCAAGTTTGTGTAAAATTATATAAATTATATACTCTGCTCTTCACATTCCATGCCTCGTTCTTCATACAACCGCAAGATATTCATTATAGGTCAATTAGATCGGCAAATACTTTAAAATTTCAGACATTTTTGGAGGATTTTCCAGACTATGGTGCGTAGCACAGATTTGGCTAAAATATTTGATCTATGGGTGGATTGTAGAGGGGGGTATTATCATCCTATTTATCCACATTTTTCTCACCTCTTATCTATTCATTTTTATTCGTTTCATATACATTTTTTCTTATTCGTTTCATATACATTTTTCCCATTCTTTCATATACATTTTTTTCCATTCATCCGTTTTGTATCCATCCTTCCATCTATTCCTCCGACCTTTAACATATCTTAACCATCCAAAAATTTTCTTCAGTTTATTCATTTTTTATCCATTTTGAATTTATCATTTCATTTTGTTTTCTTATCTCTTATACGTCTAATTTTATTCCTTCATCTTCTTAATCTTTAGCTTGTCCACAGTACATCGCAAACTATCTTTTCATTCAATGTACTTTCTCATCTGTCTATACTTTCAGACATTTTTTACCACTTATCCTCTATACTATTAAACTTTCTTTAAAATCTTTGAAATATAATATGCATCATCCATCCTAATTTTATATTCGTTATTAATTTACATTTTCCCCTTCCACTTTAATTGAGTTTTTGTCACAAACTCTAATATTCTAATCCCTATATGTTTGACACCCAACGTCATAGACCTTAAGATATATTTTAGACTATGAATTCTGTTAGATCAAATAATCTATAGTTTGAAATATCAAAGGTTTTCACCAATAGGTTGAAAATTTAGGGATCAGAAAATCTGAGCTTGTGGCAAAGACATTTTTGGTGAAAAAGTCCATAAGTTTCTTCCTACACAATAAAATAAAGTTTAAAAAAGTGTTCGTGTCTGATCTCGTTAAATATTTAATAGTAGGGAGCACAATATAATTAATATCTATTCTTCATCAGTATTAGATCAGTAAAATAGATTGATTTAACGTTCATTGGGGTTTTAACTTTAAATATAAAGGATTTTAGTTTTAGTAATAAATCCGATCATTTTATCCTTTATAGCTATAAATTTTCCTTGGAAAGCAATTGAGTATTTGGCAAAAACTCGTAATTTATAATCCCTTTATTTTTGCAACCTGGTGGTGGAAACCAATGATATTTCAAACTGAGAATATTTGATCTGACAGAATTCATAGTTTGAAATATCTAAGGTCAACATTGGGATTTAAATATATAGGGATTAGAAAATCAGAATTTGTGGCAAAGACTCGATTTTCTGTCCATTGCCAACATTCATGACATCGTTTGGTTGGTAATTCAAAAAAATAAACTTTTGCAAATAGGAATATAAAAACTATATGAAATTAACTCTGAAGTCTCAGTTTAAACAAACTTAGATATTTTCTATATTTTATAGAAACAAGTTATTGGGCTTAAAAATTGGAATTAATTTATAGGTTTTGATTAAAAATACCATCATTGAAAAATCAAATTTTTAATCCATTGCTGTTAGTTTAGAAAATTATCAAAATAAAATAACTTTTACCTTCAGGTGGTCCATTTATCTTTTTTTTGTACAGTGCACAGTAAAACCTTCCTTGTAGTGCACAGTAACACCCTCCTTGTAGTGCACAGTAACACCCTCCTTGTAGTGCACAGTAACACCTTCCTTGTAGTGCACAGAAACACCCTCCTTGTTGTGAACAGTAACACCCTCCCCTCCTTGTTTACCTCGTCAAGTCTCAGAAAGTCTGGTAAACTATGCAAAGGAAGGCTTGTAAAACAAAGAATAAAGGTGTTAGACCACACATTGGTATACGGAGATAATAGGACAGTTTGTATATACATATATACAGTATACAGATATACAACCTGTAAATCTTATAGTTTATATTCTCAAAGTACATTTAGGGGAACATATAGTCTTCAATCCACCGTAATTAGAAGAGATAGTTTCAGCTTTATACAGGAGTAGGAGTAGGAGTAGGAGTAGGAGTAGGTAGGAGTTGGAGTAGGAGTAGGAGTAGGTAGGAGTAGGAGTAGGAGTAGGAGTAGGGGAGCAGGAGTAGGAGTAGGAGTAGGAGTAGGAGTAGGAGTAGGAGTAGGAGTAGGAGTCGTAGTAGAAGTAGGAGTGTCTCAATTTGAATGTATAGGTTTAAAATGATATTTTGGATTATTAAGAACTGCTTTACACATATAAACACAGTGTATATTAAACATATCGAGAAACTTAAATATAAATAAATTATCTACCCTCAAGAACCCCAAATATAAAGATATTGTCTATTCCCTCAAGAACCCCAAATATAAAGATATTGTCTATCCCCTCAAGAACCCCAAATATGAAGATATTGTCTATTCCTAAAGAACCCCAAATATAAAGATATTGTATATCCCCTCAAGAACCCCAAATATAAAGATATTGTCTATCCCCTCCTCAAGAACCCCAAATATAAAGATATCGTCTGAAATCTTGTAAATGAATACTTGAAGTGTGCCAGTTTATTGCAAAGTGTTAAAAATGCTGGTTTTATGGCTGGTCTAGCTCAGACCACACATTGTTTTAAAGCTATTTCAACCCCTTACACACTTACCCTAACCATGTTCTAAATCTACTTTTCAACCCAACCCCCACCACCCTTATCCACACTCTACCTAATCCTAAACCCCCCTCACCTTGAATGATATGAATCACAAAAATAGCGAAGAAAAATAAACTTCTCATTGTTGTTCTTTTACATTGTTAAATACAGAAAAATTAAAAATCGATCGGGAATTTTTGAACATTTACGCAAATTGAGTTTTTTGGAACCCCTGTGCCGGCCACGTGACCAATGAGAGATCGGTTAATCGGAGAAAATAAGTTTTACTATAATTTCGTCCATTCAAACTTTCTCACTTCCTCAGTATATATTTCAAATAATATTAACAGACAATTTTTAAAAATGTCTTAGAAATTTTTTATCAATGTTTGGGCGGTACAATTTAAAAAACATTGGTATGCGCTGTACAGTTTTTTTTTACAATATTTTACGCTGTTATAGTTAACTTTAATATTGTTTTGCGCTGTACAGTTTGTTTTAGCATTATTTTGCGCTGTACAGTTTATTTTACCATTGTGTTAGGTTGTACAGTTAATTGTAACATTATTTTGCGCTGTACAGCTAACTGTAACATTGTTTTAGGTTGTACAGTTAACTGTAACATTGTTTTGCGTTGTACAGTTAACTGTAAAATTGTTTTGCGCTGTGCAGTTAACTGTAACATTATTTTGCGCTGTACAGCTAACAGTAACATTGTTTTAGGTTGTACAGTTAACTGTAACATTGTTTTGCGCTGTACAGTTAGCTGTAACAATTTTTTTGCGCTGTACAGTTAACTGTACCATTGTTTTTGCTGAACAGTTGATATTTTAAACCATGTTTACAATCTATGCAGTTCAAACTGAGTGCTTTTAACATGTCGGTTTTTTCCCTTTCAAACACGCCAACTTTAATATAATTAGAGTAAACATGTTTACTCCAATCCCTCCATCAACTTATCTGTCATTTTTTTTTACTTTAAATTATTTTATCTAGAAACTGTTTTTTTAGATCTGACACCAGATATTTCGATGCCTCTTGAATTATCGTACTTTGAAAATTTGTTGCATTTTCCATGGACTCATAATTATAAGCAAAAAATCGGAATAAATTGGTTTTATTAAATCTTTAGTTTAAAAACACGTCGAGCTGTACGGATTTTTCAATTTAACTATACACTGGAAATTTGTAGCAAAGTTTCAGTTATATCCGTTTGAAATCACAAGATACATCTCCAAAATATGGGCCAAGTAGGAAACTATTTGTATATGTACAATGTACATAGCGAGCGGAGCAAAGAGGTGGAGGGAGGGGGGGGGAGGCAGACCGAGGGAACTATGAAAATGCTAAAACTGTTCACATATTATTAAAAGCTGTGCTTGAAGACTCTTCTATGTAAACATAAGATAAAGGTTGTAATAAATCTTGAAATAAATCTGAAACTGTTGGATAAATATATAATAGGAAAAGTTTGAAGATAATGAATTTCATTACCCGCACCCGGGGGTTCCAACACAATATAGGAAATATGTGATAATTTTATTCAACTCCATAGCAGAGCAACAGCCCGGGACAAAATAGAAATAATCTTCTTAATATTAAAGTAAAGCCTATAAATGTAATTGTAGAGGGAAGGGTATGTACGATTCACAACATGTTAAACATGTGACTAATCATGACAAAGTTGGTTACGGTTGCAAAATATTGATAACTATGCACGATCACAAAAAGGTTTAAATGGTACTGTTGTGAATCGGAAATGCATAAATGAAGAGTCAATTAAAATTACATCAATATTCCCTTTAAGTTGTTTTCTTTTTGTTGAAGGTGATGCATCGTATTTGCAGTATTAAATAATCATTTGAATAATTTAAATATTTTTTGTTAAAATAAAATCAGAGGATTCAATTGTCAATGAAATATTTAACAGGTGAATCTTAAAAAACAGTTTGTTCCGGGCTCTCGCGGTAGAATTCTCTGATCGCACACTTTATAACCCTGAGTGTACACAGACCATCAATCAATAAGAAGATATATTAGTTTAGGACCCGTCCTGTAATATTGCTTTTAGGAACTCATCTTTCACAACTTGATAAACTATGCAGAGTTAGAAAGGAACTGATTACTCTCCTCAAACTCTAGTTTTCTATTCTTTATCTCGTTGAAATTTGATGTTTAAACGTCAGCTATATGATCTAGCAGAATTCATAATTTAACTTATCTAAGGCATATGAAATCAGTCTGGAAAGATATTAGGTTTGTAGAAAATTATAATTTGAAGTTAAGGAATTGATTCCATGTCACAAACTTTTCCTAATTCCTAGGTCTGATAACCCAATATCGTGGATCGTAGATATTTCAAACTATCAATTCTGTCATATCAAATAGTCTGTGAAATATCAAAAGTTTACATTGTCAGGTTGCTTGTTATAAATTCAGACTTTAGGTAAAGAAGATTAAGTTTGCGGGGCAGGAAGAAAATATATTTAGTTTGGAAAATACAATTAGAAAGAAAAGTTTAGTTTTACAAGTTTTCATTTTATTATTATAAACATTTCGATATTGTTCCTAAGTGAAGTGGGTTGGTTAGGTTGAAACGATGAGGTATTTAGGCTGGTATGGGATAGTATTTAGGGCACAGGGCCACTACAAAGTATATTGTCCTAAGTGAAGAGGTTTAGTTAGGTTGAAACGATGAGGTATTTAGGCTGGTATGGGATAGTATTTAGGGCACGGGGCCACTACAAAGTATATTGTCCTAAGTGAAGAGGGTTGGTTAGGTTGAAACGATGAGGTATTTAGGCTGGTATGGGATAGTATTTAGGGCACGGGGCCACTACAAAGTATATTGTCCTAAGTGAAGAGGGNTTTCTACATCCTTTACGATATACATCAGCTGGACCAATTGGGCTGAAATTTTTTGTGGACACTCATGGGTGGCCACATGGTGTTATAGGTAAAAAAAATCTAATTTTTTTCAAACAAAATGTTTTCCACGGGCAACGCCGGGTCCCCCAGCTCGTAAGTTATAAAATTAATAATTAATAATTAATAAGTTAATATAACAGAAAAAAATATAAAAATGTAAAATATAAAATATTAATAATGTAAGAAGCATATATTTATAGTATTAGTATATGATAGTAAATATGTTAGGATTTATATCACGATGCTTTTCATTTCTTATCAGGAAAAATCTACTAGGAAAAATTAGCCCAATTTGTCCTGTCTTGTCCTCAAACATAATAAACGCATCAAATCTGATAAAAATCAAACTTGACTTTAAACTGAAAATAAATTCTTCCCTCACTGATATAAACCTGTAATAAAACAAATCCAAATACAGCGGATCAAGTTTAATGATGGACAAAATTCCAATAAAAAGTTTTTTCTTCTTAAAGAAGGCAAAGGTAGCAATTTAAAGATATTTATGACAAAAAGCTAAGGAAACCTGACAACCTAGCCTGCCGGAATTTTTTACTCAGAATAATTTAGTTGTTTTGTTAACTCCAGATTGATAAGAAAAATCATTTATTTAAAACAATAATTTTAAACCTTTATAGCGTCAAAAATAAAATGTTTTTAAAAAATTATCGTTTTAACTTTATTGTTTAAATATCTTTAGAACAATATGAATCAAAAGTTTTTCCTCTTTTGTCATTTTATTTTCTACATCCTTTACGATATACCCAGTATATTTTCTACATCCTTTACGATATACCCAGTATCTTTTCTACATTCTTTACGATATACCCAGTATCTTTTCTACATCCTTTACGATATACCCAGTATCTTTTCTACATCCTTTACGATATACCCAGTATCTTTTCTACATCCTTTACGATATACCCAGTATCTTTTCTACATCCTTTACGATATACCCAGTATATTTTCTACATCCTTTACGATATACCCAGTATATAAATGCAAATATAGTCGTAATCTGAAACAGAGCAAAGTCTAGTACAATACTATTCTAGGTTAGATTAGGATAAAATAGATTGATGTCAGGGGAGATTTGAAATTTGCTTTGTGATATCATCAAATTCAAATATACATAAGATTATGTAAAATGTACATTGTATATTATCAATTATGTACAATTGTAAATTAGTCATGCAACTTGATGGTTTAGTATCCCTCGTGAAGCAATGTTCCGAAAAATATTCAAAAAACATCAAAAATATGTATTCAAACATTCAAACTTAATAAGTTAAATAAGTTGTTCCCAATGAGTAAGACGCTATGAATGTACATTGAACATAAATGAATATATTTGAATGAATGTTTAATTTTACATAAATGAATATAAATGAAGATATTTGAATGAATGCATATTACATATAAATGAATATATTTTAATGAATTTAAATTAAATATAAATCATTATATGTATTTAAATGAATGTATATTGAATATAAATGAATATATTTGAATTAATGTTTATTAAATTTAAATAAATATGAGTGAATGAATGTGTATTATATATACATAAGTATATTTAAATGAGTGTAAATTGAATATGGATGAATATATTTGAATGAATGTAAATTGAATATGAATGAATATATTTGAATGAATGTTTATTGAATATAAATAAATGTGTTTGAATAAATTTATATTCAATATAATTGAAAATATTTGAATGGATTTACATTGAATATAATTGAATATATTTGAATGAATGAATATTGAATATAATTGAATATATTTAAATGAATGAATATTAAATATGAATGAATATATTTGAATGAATGTCTAATTATATAAAAGAATGAGTTGCAGTGGCTGGACAAGCTGGACAAGAATCAATGTCAAGATTTAAAAGTTTTTGTCAACTTCTGGATTCCCTTATACGGGTATACACTATACACTATATGCATACTTATACAGGGTCTCACACAAATATATTCCACTTCATTTAAACATCTGGATTAGATCTAAGTCAATCATCAAAAGATTGTACTCTTGTCTGTTTAAACCCAATAAACATCTAAACGGCTGAACCGTTCAGGCCCAAATTTGTTGTAGCAACTAAAATTACTCCAGATAAGGTTTATGAACCGTCAAAATTAAATTGTTTTTTGACATTTCTTATTTAAAGAATTCACCAATTTGAACAGAAATATCCGCGAAACATTAAGCTTTACAATATCGAAGAAAAAATGGCGACAAAAAAAACAACCCAAAATTTTTGTAATAGAAGGGGGCGCGTATAGTCATTTACAATTTTGAGATGCATCTTTTAAATATATATATTATGTTTGTTTTCCCTTTTAAGAATAAATGTATAAATCATGTTTTACATATTTAAAAGATCATGGTTTCATCTGTTTTTCCTTGAAATCTGTTCATCATATACAGACCGGCATTGGTTAGGAGAAAATGATGCATGGGTTTAGGGAGGGGTAGAGGAGGGGGCCGGGGGAATGTAAAAAATGTGGTAATTCATAAAAATTACAATGTGTTCTATATGCCCTGTATTAGCGGTTCTTTAACTTAGGTTTTTGCGTTTAATCTTCGACCTACATCATTGTAGGGGTAATTCAGGGGCAAACACAAATCATATTTTTTCTAAAATAATTTTCAGAATTTCCGCTAATCCTAGAGTATTTTAGTTTTAATATATCTTATATTTTTATTTTGTATAACACTGTTTAAAGTTTTGGTGTATCAAAACCTATTAGAATCAACTTTCATACAATAAGAGGGTTCTTCTTAAAGAGTTCAACATAACTCACAGACGTCCGTCTCGGCTTAGCGAAGCATACGCCTCTCCCTACTTTTTTACCGCGCCCTCCCCCTCCCACAAACCCTCAGCTCTTTTCTCCTCTTCTTGTAATTTTTCCCTGTTTACACCACTATATGTCATTCCGCTTTTGGGGAAAAGGGAAGAATGTAAAGTGTTTAGGGTAAGAAGTTATTAGTAAAGGAGAATAAGAGAGTAAGTTGAGGTAATATCTTTTCAATCCTTCTTTTTCTGTCCTTTCTACGCTTCTCAGACTCTAGTTTCTTACCATCTCTTTTTTTCCTGTCCATTATATGCTCAAAGTTTCTTTCTCTTTCCGACTTCTTCCTGCAGCCCCTCTCTTCTTCGCTTTTTGTCACAATTCTCTCTTTTTTCCAATAACACCCTTTATATTTTCCCACATTTCCCCCTCTTTTTCCAGCTTCGTTTTTCTTTATTTCCACCATACCTCCTTTTTACTGTCTCCTCTTTCCACTGTAAACCAGGTTTATTTCAAGTACCGAGGCGACATTAGAGCAAGCTGTAGAGTAGACATACAGACCTTACAAACATTAGAGCAAGCTGTAGAGTAGACATACAGACTTTACAAACATTAGAGCAAGCTGTAGAGTCGACATACAGACCTTACAAACATTAGAGCAAGCTGTAGAGTAGACATACAGACTTTACAAACATTAGAGCAAGCTGTAGAGTAGACATACAGACTTTACAAACATTAGAGCAAGCTGTAGAGTAGACATACAGACTTTACAAACATTAGAGCAAGCTGTAGAGGAGACATACATACAGACTTTACAAGGCAAAGCGGGACAGTGCACAGGATGAATCAGTCCCTTCTGTGTTTCACATTTTCCTGTCCCCTGTAAACTAACCAAATATTTGTATTACTCAGTTAGACGCTATTTTATTATGGTTCACTTAAATAATAATCAAAGATTTTTAAATCATCCAGGACACTGTATCTAAAATTATGCAAGCAAAGGGAAAGTTGCTTGGTTAAGAATACATTTGTGTAAAATATACTGCATGTTTAAATCAAGATTAGTTTCTCAGTGAAATCTCGGTTTTGATTGGCGTTATCAGTCCCCTACAATTTTAAATCATTAATTACGCAAAAAAGTATTTTCCAAAATCTAAACTAAATCTAAAAGTTATTGTCATTTTTTCATTTCAGAGAAATAATAAGTTTAAATATATTTTCCAAGGTTGCAAGCCACCATCCCTCCTGTACACATTACTTCTTTGTTTCCTATTAAAGGGTTCTGTAGATCGTCTAGTCTGATATACACACCCTGCCTTCCTATCTGATCTCCAGGTTTAGTCTTCATTAAACAGATTTAAAAATATTTTGTCATGTAGTATTCTAATAGAGTGTAATTGGGTACTTTTACCCTGTCACACAGAAATTAAAGGGGGTGGGAGCCAAATGATAACATAGAATATAAAAGATATATATTTTGCAGGTGTTTANTTTATTGCCATTCCTTGATTTGATTGATCTTTGTTGCCAAGTTGTTCATATTTTCTGTTTAGCCATCTTCATGTGTATGCAGTCATCTTTGTAGCCCACTGTGTCACTATTAAAAGACTGTGCTATGTATACCCTCTATATAGTCTAAAACCTTATCTTATTTTGTGATAAAACCCATGATATATATATTCAATTATCTTATGAGAATGTTAATCATATTATAATATGTATTATTATCTTGATTTATCTCTAATAAATCTTACTTACTTACTTACTATATAGTCAGTCATATTACTCTAAGTGGTCCTCTGAATAGTCCCCTTAAGAACCATCATTAGTCTTCTCATTCCTCCATATTCTCTGCTCTCAGTCAACGTGGATTTCTGTGGTCTCCATGGAAAGGGCATCGACCATCATTTTGAGGTCCATTTTCATACATTTACAGTGGTTTGGCTGCAGATGTGCACTAAAATAATCTAAGAATGTTTAACACAATACAAAATCCTATTTCTTTTATCATTGTATGTTCAGCTAAATATCTCCGTTCTAACCGTAGTCTTAATATTCTTACAAATAATATGTAACAAATCATGAGAATTTTATGTGATTTAGTTCAAATTTGTTTTATTCTAACCCAGTTTCCTTTTTCTCATTAGAACTCACAGTCTCACTTACAAGCTTGTATGCATAATATACAGTATATACAACACACGAGCGCAAAGATAATTATTTTGTGGATTGAGTGCGCGTTCCATATGTGTGGCCGGAACAATAAATCTTATCTTCAGCCATAAAGTTGTTACCCTGCAACCAGACATTTTTTGCTCTGCAACCAGATAGTTTCTGTTCTGCAACCAGACAGTTTATACTCTGCAACCAGACAGTTTATATTGTGCAATCAGATAGTCTATACTCTGCAACCAGACAGTTTCTGTTCTGCAACCAGATACTGTGCAATCTGCAGATAATCTATACTCTGCAACCAGACAGTTTATACTGTGCAATCAGATAGTCTATACTCTGCAACCAGACAGTTTCTGTTCTGCAACCAGATAGTTTATACTGTGCAATCTGCAGATAATCTATACTCTGCAACCAGACAGTTTATACTCTGCAATCAGATAGTCTATACTCTGCAACCAGACAGTTTATGCTCTGTAACCAGACAGTTTCTGCTCTGCAAACAGATAGTTTCTGTTCTGCAACCAGACAGTTTATACTGTGCAATCAGATAGTCTATACTCTGCAACCAGACAGTTTATACTCTGCAACCAGACAGTTTCTGCTCTGCAACCAGATAGTTTCTGTTCTGCAACCAGACAGTTTATACTTTGCAACCAGACAGTTTCTGTTCTGCAACCAGATAGTTTATACTGTGCAATCAGATGGTCTCTACTCTGAAACCAGACAGTTTATACTCTGCAACCAGACAGTTTATATTGTGCAATCAGATAGTCTATACTCTGCAACCAGACAGTTTCTGTTCTGCAACCAGACAGTTTATACTGTGCAATCAGATAGTCTATACTCTGCAACCAGACAGTTTATACTCTGTAGCCAGACAGTTTCTGTTTTGCAAGCAGACAGTTTATACTCTGCAATCAGATAGTCTATACTCAACCAGTTTCTGCTCTAAAACAAGACAGTTTCAACTCTGCAACCAACCAGTTTCTGCTCTACAACAATACAGTTCCTGCTCTGCAACCAGAAAGTTCCTGCTCTACAACAATACAGTTCCTGTTCTACAACAATACAGTTCCTGCTCTACAACAATACAGTTCCTGCTCTGCAACCAGAAAGTTCCTGCTCTACAACAATACAGTTCCTGCTCTGCAACAGTACAGTTCCTGCTCTGCAACAATACAGTTCCTGCTCTACAACAATAAAGTTCCTGCTCTGCAACAATACAGTTACTGCTCTACAACAATACAGTTCCTGCTCTGCAACCAGACAGTTCCTGCTCTACAACAATACAGTTCCTGCTCTGAAACAAGAAAGTTTCTGCTATACAACAATACAGTTCCCGCTCTACAACCAGACAGTTCTTGCTCTACAACAATACAGTTCCTGCTCTTTAACAATGCAGTTCCTGCTCTGCAACCAGAAAGTTCCTGCTCTACAACAATACAGTTCCTGCTCTGCAACAATAAAGTTCTTGCTCTACAACAATACAGTTCCTGTTCTGCAACCAGAAAGTTCCTGCTCTACAACAATACAGATCCTGCTCTACCACAATACAGTTCCTGCTCTACAACCAGAAAGTTCCTGCTCTACAACAATACAGTTCCTACTCTGCGACCAGTCCTTTCCTACTCTACAACAATAAAGTGTCTACTTTGCAACCAGACAGTTCTTGCTCTGCAATCAACCAGTTTTTGCTCTGCAACCAGACAGTTTCTGCTCTGTGCTCTGTAACCAGACAGTTAGCACTCCGCAACAAGAAAATTTCTACTCTGCAACCAGCCAGTTTCTCCTCTGCAACCAGCCAGTTCATCCTCCACAGCAAAATAGTGTCAACTCAGCAACCAGAACATTTTTGCTCTACAACCAGACAGTTCCTGCTCTACAACAATAAAGTTTCTACTCTGCAACCAGCCAGTTTCTCCTCTGCAACCAGCCTTGGTTCATCCTCCACAGCAAAATAGTGTCAACTCAGCAACCAGACAATTTCTGCTCTGTAACCAGACATTTTCTGCTCTGCAACCAACCAGTTTCTTCTCTGCATCCAGCCATTTTATACTCTGCAACCAGAAAATTCCTACATAGCAACCAGCCAGTTCCTGCTCTACAACAATACAGATTCCTACTCTGCTATTAGAAAGTTCCTGCTCTACAACCAGCCAGTTTCTGCTCTGCAACCAGACAGTTCCCGCTCTACAACAATACAGTTTTTACTTTGCAACAAGACAGTCTGCTCTGCAAACAGACAGTTCCCGCTCTACAACAATTGACAGAATTAACCTACTCTACAAAATACAGTTTCTACTCTGCAACCAGACAGTTTCTGCCCTACAACAATATTGTTTCTACTCTGCAACCAGACACTTTCATCTCTACAACAATTTACAGTAATTCTTGTTTCAAGTGTCGTCTTAGATCCTTGTCCACTCACCATATTCCAATAATTGGTGTGCATTGCTGAATTGCACATTTTATTAGAATGTAATTTTAAAAATTTTAAATATAAAAGACGGCCTTTTTGGATAAAAATGCTTCATATTTCTACCAAAAATCAAAATGCATATTTATAAGTGAATTGGAGGCTGAACTTAGAAGACGACATTTAGAACAGTTGTTGTTTTAAAGAATTTGTTTAAAGCCTGTAGAAATGTAAAACGTCAACATGATTATAGTGAATAATTAACTGTAATTGATTAAATCTTATTCTTAAAAAAAAATTTCGAAGGTTTTAGATTGTTGATTATTTCCCTCGATATTCAGGGGGAGGTAAATTTTTAGGCCCCCGAAAGAAAGTTGCCAAATGAAGGGGGGGGGCTGGCCTCCAGGGGGGATATCAGACTATCAGTCTCAATAGCTTAACCTCTGTGTTCCCAGGGAAGCGCGTGTCTGAAATTTGCATATTGGCCTTGTACGCCCCTGATGTTTAACAAAAGAAAAGATACGAATTAGAGGGGGACGTACGTATCAGCTCTTCATAAAAAAGGGAGGNAACCATTGTATCTCCCAATTTAAGATTATAAAGTCTGCCGCATCATAATTCTTAACATATTACAAAATGCAAGCCAATGTCGTAAGTGAAAATGCGCGCACAACGCGACAAAGATTTTTGTAAAATTCCATGGTAATAACATAAACGGGACTTTAAGAATAGTTTTCCCCGGCCAACACTTTATTATATCTGCAACAGTTGTGCCCATAACTTTTCAAGTGAGGGGGGTAAACCCCCATTCCCCCCCTGTAAGCCGCCTCTGAATGGTTGGACGACTAATTCGACCTTGAAGTTGGAGCCTTCTGCAATCCTGAGAAACCCCGGTCTTTGTAAAACCTTTTGCCGCTTTAGCATCATTTTTCACTTAAATATTAACAAAGTCAATTTAATTCTACAAATACTACAAAATCATGGGATTGTTTGACAGCAACAAACTATTTGTTAATATTCATCCCTGAATTTGTGAAATGCGTCAGTTGCATAATTAAATCACCTGATTTGTAAAGACGACATTTAACAATAATATACTTTTGTTTCATATGTTCATTGTCCTAAAAAAGAAATCAATACTCGGGAGCATCTAAATTAACAGCCATCTACATCTTATTCATGGTTTAGGGTAAAACAAATGTCGTTCTCTATATTAAAATATGTTTATGGAATGAAATAGATATGTAGATAGTGAGTGGTGTAGAAAGCAAGAGGAAGTACAGAATTCCAGTTTTAGTAGTTCAGTATACTGCAGTGTAGGCCCAGTGTTGCTGTAGACGTTAAGAATAGTGGAGGCCCTGCTTTCCTTGTACAGGCTTGAATAGCAGTGTACTCTTACGTAATACAACAGCGTTTCATCCAGATAGAGAAATAATTCTCTTAAGAAAGGTAAAAATTATGTCGAAGCATGTATCTTAAAATTATGTTTAAAAATATTTATGAAGTATAATCATAACCATTAGAAATTATATAATGTGATAAAATCCATCACATTCACAATTCACAATTTATAATTTTGATGCCATTAAACAAAGTACTTAACATTTTTTTACAATTCAGTTAGGATTAACATGGAAAACCATCAAAATCCATCTTAAACAGTGTTATCAACTTAAAAAAGGGAATCAAATTATAAAGGGAAACAAAACGAAACCCTGGTTTATGATTTGCAAATATTAACTTTTTAGTTTATTTTTTATCCTTCTTCAACGTTTTTAAAAAGTTGTCAGCTCGTACATACGTCTCTATATGCAGGGTGTCCCACGAAACATGACAGGAAGTGAATGGTTTAAAATGTGTCTTTTTTCATAATTTGATTGATACCAAAATGAATAATAAAAAATATTGTAAGAGAATCACCTTACAGTAAAACTGATTTCAAAGTATAATATATTTGAGTAAAAATTTTTTTAAACTAAATAAACTTCAAAAAGTCTTTAATGAAAGAAGACATTCAAAACTATTCAGAAGGCCAACTGTCATGTTTCGTGGGACGGAGATAGTTTGGGTTCGTCCTAGTATATTATTTATTTTGTATTATTTTAGGCTTAGGGCATGCCTTCCTTTTAATTAGGCCAGGGGAGGCCCTGCCCCCCCCTCCCCTAGTTGTGTGCCTGGCCACATGTCCCAATTATATCCATGTATTACATATGATTCCCATGTGTGGGGGGGGGGGGAATCGTGTACTATGAAATTATCGATAGTTAGTCGTACAATGTACATTTTATGTAATATTTTATAATTTCAACAAAATAACTAAATAAAGTTGAAGCTCAATTCGCCATTAAGGATCATAAGTCTAAATTGCTAAAATCGGAGGCAAAAGTTGTGAACGCCTTAAATTTGCCGGCTAACGATTTTACCATAGACGCTATGAACACTTTTTTTGTATTATTTATATATGAAAGTTGTAATCTCTGTTTGTCTGTTTGTCCGATTATAACTCAGAAACCCCTTGACCGATTTGCCTCAAATTTGTATTCGGAACTTCGGTAGGACCACAGGAATGTTCTGAGCTTTTGAGATTCTAAGTTGAGTGGTTCTACTTTTATTAGAAAATAGCTAAAATCGTAATTTACGACAAATTTTTTTAATAATTATCTCGTAGAATCCAATTTTTCCATGATAAAAACTGAGTCCTGAACTAAAAAGTCTGAAACTCTTAATTTTTAATATTTTTTATTACCTATTTATTTTTCGACGTAAAAATATTTTTCATTGCTTTTCCTGTCGCCCTATCGGTGTCCTAAATGATTTGACCTAGTAGAATGTAGAAACTGGCGAAGATAAAACTTGAAATATCTAGATTCAGCGCAAATAAAATAAAGCGTACATTATAGGCGTACGTAAATAAACTTGACGTGACTGTTTTGTTCTTCTTTTATAATCAGTGTTAATATATGAAACTGATCACCATACATGTGCATATAGTTCAAAGGGCAGTTAAGAGACAAGAGTTGACTTTGATCATAGGTCAAAGTAATGCATGTATTAAAGAAAGCATAGGCTTCTCAGTAGGTACAGAGTATGTACAGTACACTTTTTAAATTAACTTATGGAAATTTTTCTGGTGAAACATTATGTAAAGCTATATATTGAGAGCTATAAGATCAAAGACGTCGTCGTCGTTGGTCGTTCCGTAGGACAGCCTGTATATTGTATAATAAACCCAGAGGCCGTTCCTTCCATAAACTACATTGGTCGACAACTTGACGTCTCCAGACTCCTATTTTGGTCGTGAAATATACGGAGAAATATCTATCTATCAGATAAGAATTTAGCACGAGACATCTAGCGGCCAACATATCGTCCCCCAAAGTACGTGAAATACACGACCACTTTCAATGGAGAGAATGGGCTCTGGATAAGAAAAAACATTCAGTATGTTGCCAGTTTAAAAACTTTAGCTTATTTTTTTGTGGGTCAAATTGTTGAAATATTGAATTGAAACTCCAAATTCCTTGAATAGTTGTGCCTCTTAATATTTTTTTAAAAATTGTTGTAATACTATTTTTTTCAGGATTAGCAAATAGAAACGTAAAGAAGAACCTTCAATCAATTTTTATACAAGTTATGATGTGCCCACTGATCCTGATGAATAAGTGCACTTGAGTGAGACTTGATAAGTGACAAGTCACTACAAGACCTGAATAAAAGGTTAACAGAAGAGGAGTGCCAATGAGTCCTCGTACTCAGATCTGTCTGTTAATTGGAACCCCCCGTGGATTTACTAGGTAATGCATGTTTATCCATCCTTTCCGTCTTACTCAGAACCTAGACCTAGAAATACTATATTAGGGATGTTTTGTAGGCAAAATTTAATTTCCGGAAAAAGTAGTTGTATACAATTTTAACGTCTTTTGAGATGAAAAATGCGCCAATTAGTTAACAAAATCTTCGCAGAGCGGGTCCTTATTTTACTTGATTGTCCCAAGGGACGTTAAGTAACTTGACATCCCTCTGTTGGGGGAATCATACATCGGTAATTTTAGTCAATATAATATTTGTTTGTTTCTTCTAAATTCTTTTCTCCATATAAATGATGTTTTATTTTAATATTTAAAAAACTGAGGGACTAATTCTATTTAAGTAAAATCTCCAAATGGGAATGAAGAAACGATTGTGATTTTCGCATTTTAAACGTTGCCTATTTATCCAAATTTCATGATCAAAATCTATCAACGGTTTATTATCAAATAAATTTTCTTTACGAAAAGATATATCGTGTAAAAAATCTAAATTTATTTAATTCAGTTCTTAGTCATATTATTCTTATCTTCTACATATTGTCAAGGACAGAAAACATTGTTCAAATAACCCATTTAATTCTAAGCAAACAATCTTCAAAATTGATATTTGTAATGCGGATAACGTTTTTTTCTCTAAAATTATTGATTTTATATATTTTCTAGATGAAATGTAGTAAAGGTGCTTGTTTCTCTTAGCATTTAACTTATGTTATATTTTTTTACATTATTCTTACTCGTTGACTGATATCAGCTAATTTTAAGCGCCAAATTTAGAAAAAGATGGCCATTGTGCAGCGTGCACTGTTCACTGCAGTTCCTAAAATCCGGATCCACGGGGCGAAATATCAACCAAAATCTGAAAAAAACTTTCTGCTCTTAAACCCCCAACCTGAACTGTTAATAAAAGAGATAATATTATTTTTAAAAATTTATCTCTGAATGGTTGAGCAAAAAAGAGAAATAATTTAATAATTCTGCTTTTGTTAAAAAAATTTATAAATCTTAAAGAAATGTTCGTGACCTGGATCCGGATCCATTTTTCCCGGGTTGATCCTGGATCCGGATCTGCATCAAAATCAAAGTGAACCTAAACACTGCAGTTAACTCACTGTTCAGGACTTCCTGAAGGATATATTTCAAAACCTTACAAAATAAATATTTTTTATGAAACACATTTTTAGTTCAAGCATTTCAATCTTCCGGACTGCGTGGAATTTTGAACCGATTTCTGTCCTAAAATTTTTATTTTTTTTGAACTGATGAGAGAGCTGCTTAAATTCTTTTGTGACAGCAAAAAAAGTAAAGATCTGCAGTCTGCACCTTTTTTATGTACGTCCTGGGCCTCATTTTAGTAATCTCATGGCAGGCTGGGCCCTGTTCACTGTTCAGGGGTGAAGTTTAAAGACACTTATTTTGACATTTTGTTAAGAAGAAGAATAGTCTTAATGGAGGGAAACACAGTTTTGTAATCTTGTGAATAAGTAGTTACTGTTCATGGATTTGTAGTTTGTACTATGTGCATAAAAACTATACAGTTATTTAGTGTGATGTATAAAACAATTTTTCTGTGCCTATAGGTCCATGAGCTGTAATAAAACAACTACAAATGATAAATTTTTATCTTATTTCTATTGTTGCAAAATATTTGATACAAATTTTAACCACAAATTTTTTTTTTCGTCTAAAAAATGTTAAAACTAAATCCTGATTTGAAATACCATTAAATTCATATTTTTTATCACAGATATGGATTTATTTGTTCACTTCAACTACTTCATGAACCTATTAGTTGTTTTCATCTTAAATTTATTTTCATTTTAAGTTTCTATTTTGTTATTTTAGATCAGTATTAGAAGGGCTATTAAAGCGTGGAAGCCGAGTAATCTTGGCTTGCCCAGATCCAAGCCTAGGACTTGCTGAACATAAACGACTCAGGCATATTTCAAGCATCAGAAATGAATAATGATAATTAAATTCCTATTTAACATGTTGAATTTATAATGAAATTTGTTATCTTATATCACAGATTCTTGTGAAATTTATATAATTTCTAACATAAGAAAACACACGATCAAGCATTCTTTAATCGTACGATCTTAAAAAGTAATTTTTTCGCTTTAATTAAGTTCGTTCTGATTGTATAACGTTAAAATAAGAAGAGGTTTTTTAAATTCAAAATAGTCTTGAAATATACAATATTAAAGTTAATTATAATGTAACTGAACTATTTCTATCTAATGCATAATATGGATCCAGTGGTCTTTATGGACCTGCGCAGATCAGCCTTAGTCTTGTCAAGCCCGCGCACGCGCGATCCTTGGAGTCCATCTTTGTTCGTGCACTTGATACTCATGGAGGAGTTACGTGCATCATCAATTCAACAGCTGATGACAAGCTGCAAGTTACAGAGTAATTATTTTTATTGCTTACTTTTGTTTTATTTTAAAGAACAGTTTGATCACACCTCTTCTAATTGTTCTGCTATTTTATTTACGTCCATTAGGCTGATTTGATTTCTGAACCAGTGATTTTATTATCAAAAGAAAACTAATTTAGATAAACTTCATTTGAAGAAGTTGGATAATGCATAAACATTTTCCCGTGTATTAATATCCCGAACTTGATTTCCAAATAATGCTTTACCCAATATGTCTTAGCCTCAGCGCTCGACCCAGTATCCTAACCTTAAACTGTAGGAATCGACGATCATTAATATCAATTGATATTAAAAAAATGCCTTTCAGAAATAGATTTTGAAAAACCATTCGAGAAATGACTTTACAGGTTGGAAATGCCCTATTCTATCCAAAAAATTGCTTTACACTATTGTCATTGATTCTCTACTTACTAAAGCAATATACAAAAATACAATTTAACAAGCTTAACGTTTTTCCATAGATCATTTTTTTTTATCATATAATCAAAATATTATTATTTAATCAACATTATCATTTGTTTAGGTCGGAGCTAAGGGGGAGCAGAGATTATGTAGAAAAATATTTAAACTTTAAACAGCAAAGACATGACGTAGATTCCATTAAAAGAATTAGTCGCCTAGCAGGTAAATGATAAGTTGTAATAAATAAAGGTAGTGACAAGTTTTAAGTGGTGTAAATTTTTAAGAATTACCTTCTGCACATCCAGGGGAGGGGGGGGGGATAAAAAAGGAACTAAAAAAGTTTACCCTTTATCTGATCCTCCCTACACAAAAAAATGATTTTCCAACAACTTAATATTTAATCAAAATATAAAAAAATATATTCTCCTTTTTTACTTCTTTTCTATTGTTGAAAGCATTCATGAAAGTTCCTGTATTTTTGAAGCATGCTCTAGACATTGTTCTTTCTGTCCTGTTTTGCTTCCTGCGTTCTTAGTATACGGCGTCAGACTTTAGATTTTTGGACGTCGGCCAGATTTTTTAGGTCTAGAACAAGAAAAAATAATGTGTGGGGGGTGACTCTGGGCGATGAGAGACGATTTTTCCTACCTAAAATTTATATTAACACAAATTAGAATTACTAAATTAATTTTTTTTAAAGGGATAAGTGTTTTTTTTGGCGAACTATGATGGTCCCTTCGGGCTTATTACGTTTTTTTTATTTTATAGAAAAATGTAGAAACATTTTAAAGTTACTTATATCAATGTTAGCATTGTAAACCTACTCTTCGAAATAAAATTGGGCATTTTAAGATTAAAGTAGAATTTTTTTTATATTTTGGGCGTAGTTGAGTAGGAAGGCGAAATTATTATACAGTACTAATAGTGTACAATGTACACTTCACAGCTTATGTACTATGTACACTGTGTAGTGTGTACACTTAATACTTTATTGTGACGCAATGTCTGAAGCTCTTAGGCAGACTTTGGCCTTTGTCAGGGTCGTTTAATTTCAAGTTTAAACTTGATGCACTTCTTGGCCTTCCTATAGGGTTATTCATTACACTTCTTATCCGGATATTTTTAGTTACATAACTTTGTCTAGTAGGTTCAAGACTTTTAAAACAGGCACGTATAAATTCATTACGGAATAAAAACAAACTTCAAGGGAGTGATGCACGTCTTTTCCAGGGTCAGGTTTTTAGACATGCTTGGACTTGATTCAAGGTGTTCTACAGTTATGCAACCAAGGTTGCAACGCAAATCATGCTCGCAATTTCTCCTTGGGCCTATATATGTTATATGTACTTGTAAATTTTCTAATTGTAATTTTTATCCTGTCTTTAAACATCGTTTTTTAGCTTTGTTATCATTAAGAAATCCTTTCAAAAGAGAGAAAATAGGGAAATTTTTGAGATGATTAAACTGCGTATTTAAGTAGGATTGAAGTCATCACCAATTCAAGATGTTTTCCTAAATAAATCTAAAATCAAATTTAGAAATTTTACGGGCAACGCCGGGTACTTGAGCTAAAATCATGATTAAGTAAACGGCGAAAGTGACTATGACTATGGATAAAACTAAAAAATTGGGCAACGCCGAGCACTCCGCTAGTGTTTGATAATGTTGAAGTTTACAACCTATTTTATATATTGTCTATTGCAGTGAAGTACCTGGGGAAACAGAACGGGTTCCAGGGTGGTAATCTCCTAAACCTATCCAGCAGTACAGAACTATTTCATAAAACAACAAATATACAATCACCGTCCAGTAATACTCTCAAACCTAGCAGTGTGTCTAGATGTGAGGAGGGAGCTGAAACCTGTTCAGTTCTTGGAACTACCAGAGGTCTGGGGGTTGCTAAGAATGTTGATGTTCATGGAGTAAAGATATTTACAGTGTACCAACCGTCCATAGATTATCCAGAGCTGAGTGTTGCTGCTCAAATAACAGATGACGAGCACTCACCATACTATCAGTGGAATAGGTAACATTTATTCATCAATTGAAATGATTAATAACACTATGGTCAAACTTCCAAACAGTTGCATTTATTCAATTTATGATAAAGCACTTTGTATAAATAGGATCCATTTTCTTAAATATCTAGGTTTTAGGAAATACCATAATGGCCAAACATAGAACTGATTTAGGTTACGTTGATTCTATTCTTGGGAGACTTCATTATCAGCATGTTTTATTCTTTTAGTCATTGATGAAACTTAAGAAACATTGTTCAAGTGCAGCCTGAGGTTTTCATGATATACAGTGAGAACCATAATTAGAATAGGAAGTCGACTTTTAGACTCAATTTATGACTTTAAACAGGCCAGTGAACATGCGGAACAGCAATTGTGCAGTGTTACCAGAACAATTAATAAGTGATAACTTAGTAAAAAAAGCATTAGAGTTGTATCAACATTAAATACACTTCAGTATTGCTTTAATGTCGTCTTCCTATTCTACAGATTTTTGGTGATCACTGTATTTGTTATTAGCTTGGTATCAAGGTGTTGTTTGTATTTAGGTACAGTGCGTATTGTAGAGAGTATACTGGATACATGGCTCTACATGTAGCTGATACTGCATCTCCAGGAACAGCTTGGAGATTTAACTCAGAACTCAGGTCTCTTCTCGAAATTATATTTTGTATAGAACTGGATTTTTAAATTTTCTTACTCGCCAAATTGAAATTCTTAATTTTTGTCTTTTTGATATCCTTCGAGGTTTTTGTTTTAATTCTTTTGTTTGTCTTTAATTTTACTGAGTCTTTATCTTGCTCTAGTACTTGATATTTCTGCACACTGCGCTTTTTGGTGACTTTGACCTGAACCTGAACGAGGGGAGGAAGCCCAGAAACAACAATTCCTTGTCAGAGCCACAATCTAGCCACGTTAGGGCATAAAACATGGCTAGACTAAAGTTTGCAATGATTTTATAATGTTGGAATCTTCAAAGTTATGAGAATGATGTCGAACTTTATTTAGATTACAACTTAAACCTCTTCTGCCTCCAAAATGGCTAACTTTCATAATTCAAAAATTATATCAAGATTAACTTGAACATGGTCTATAATTTTTCCATTTCAACCCTTTAAAAAAAAAATCATAATTTCTGATATATTTACAAATAAATCAAGTTTTTTTGCCCGTACCAAGTCACTTCTGCCTTTCAAACGATTATATCCAAGGAGAAAATAATGTTAAATTTAAATTATTTAAATTATTTCCTACAATTGACCGTCACAAGCCTATGAATTCAAACAGTATCTAAATCATTAATGAGATGTGGGTGAAAATTGAGTGTATGAATAGAAACAGTTGTTTTGATTCAATTTCATAATAATTTGCAGCATTCTACGCAAAAAAGGCTACTGCAGACAGATGCTTATTTATAGACCATCGTTTTGGGAGCAAATTTTTTAGTAAATTTAAAATTTGTAAGAGAATCTATATTTTATTTATTCCCTAGCGCGGACAGATTTTCAAAAAATATTCTTATCATCAAGGATTGGGACACTTAAAAAAAATTTGTTGAAAGGACGAGGATTTCGAGGTGGCTCGGACGAGAAAATGAGGATAATGTGGCTCGGAATAGGAATTGTTGTGGTTGGCCTTCCTCCCCTCCCTGAATTGTATAATTTCATTTTACAGCAAATGTTAACGTTTTCAAGAATTTTTTTTAAAAATTGTATTAATTTCAAAATTATGTTCTAGATTGGAACAGGTTCAGCCTGAAATGCTTCCTTCTAGGTGTCGGGTAGCTAACAAGGTAATATTAATCTAGTTTTGTCGTTATTTTATACTCAACAAAAATGATATTATTAAATTTATTTTGGGGGAGGGGGGAGGTTTATTTAGTTTTTTCTAATTTCCCAAAAATCCTTTAGCCTCTGACTCCACTTGACCCTCCCAGAAACGAAACTCTAACATTGGTCTCATCTTAATTCTGCAAAAAATATTTTTTATTCAATGTGGAAATGAATTTTACTTAAAAATAATGTATTTTCGGTATTTTTTATAGATTTAATATTTGTACATTCTAGATGTGCTACTGGCTGGGCTGTCCTCACGTTCCTGAACTGGTTGGTGATCAAGTTGTTCAAGTAGGTCAGGGGGTTCAAGGAGATATCCCTGCTCAAGGAGTGTCCTTGCCTTCTCATACAGGATTTCCCAACCTTGCTCAACCCATGGAACAGCTGACAGAACTAGGAGAGGAGTAACAGGAGCCAACTTTTAACAAGTTATATATCGAGTGCTGCAGCTAGTCCCAATACAATTGATATATATTGAAGATTAAACAACATTGGATAAATTCTAACAGAAGTGTACCCATATTGTTCCAGGACTAACTGACCAACATGGAGTACCAGGACGAACAGATCCTCATGGAGTACAAGGAAAACAAGTCTGGAGTACCGAGCCAAAAAAGGACTATTCAATAGTCATGGAATACCAGGACAAACAGACCTACATGGCATACCAGGACAAACAGACCTACATGGAGTACCAAAACTATTTTTTTCATGACTAGAACACCTACATCCTGCTACAGCACTTTACACTTCCATCTAATCAAAATATTGAAATTTAATTGTCAGCCACGTTGCCTCCAACGCCTTATCCGAATCCTTTTTTTGCGATAAGTAGAATTCTTTAACGAAATGTGTCTAAATTCTATGACAAACTTAGGATTTTTATTCGTAACACAAGCCAACGAATGTAATCGTATTATGCCTTATAAACATTGTACCCGTGAACAAGCATTATCATGTAATCTAAATTGATTATTTTAAATTATGACAGAATTAAAAACCCGCCTAAATGCTGACTAAGATACAACTATGTTATTCTTTAGTTATTTACTGTTATCATTGCTTGTTGAAGTTTAAAATATATATTTGACAGAAATTAAATAAGATGTGTAATGTGTACGTCTGTTGATAACAGTAGCGATTGATTTCTTTTATCTATATGTACTGCAGTGCATAGGATCTATTTAATTTTCATCCGCATCAAGGTTAGGTACATTTCTTCACTGACTTTTTAAAAATTGAAAAGTTTTTAATTATTTTCTTCCTTTTATTCATTGATTCTTGATAAACTATTCAGATATTAGAGGAATTTTTTTTATAATTGCAATTTTTTCAAAAGTTGAGATTTAGAGCAAAAAGTTTGTTATCAGGATTTGGTTGATATTTTTCATTTTTTTTGCGGATCTGGATCCAGGAAGCTAAAATGTTCTGTTTGCTTGAATCCAAAACATGGATGAACCGGTTGGGCCAATATTTTTGAGAATAAAAGATGAAAAATTGAACAATTTAAACAAGAGAATCTCTGAAGTTTTTTAATTGGAGAATTATGAATAAATTTGTGACTTAGAAGCAAGTGTTGAAGGCTGTAATTATAGTACATATATACTTCAACCTGCTTCATACTTGAAGAAAAGGGCTAAGAAGTATTTAATCGAATATTAACGACGTCATACTCATATATAGGTACACTTATTTTAAAGTTAATATCCTAATTTTACCTACTCGTCTTTTAATCTCATTTTTTCTCTGTGTACGATGGAAGGAATGGAAGACACTTTGAGGTGGCGTGTTTTTGTACAAACTACAGTGAAACCCTTAATAACGAATTGATCAAATGTCGTATTCTTCACTTTCTGATAATGGAATGTTGCAGAATTTTAGTTTTTTTTTGAATGAATATATGGAGCTCTTTAAAACTATTCCCGCATATTCATGGCTATTTGTTTATTTTCACAAATTCTGAATTTTACGTAATATATTATAAAACTCATTGAAATATTGTCAAGACGACATTTGATAAATTCTTCCGATGTATTCGTTATTAAGGGTTTCACCGTAATAAATTTGAGGACAACATTCAAAAATCATTATAAGTGGTGCCACCGCCTTAGCAAGTTAACATCCTTTTCAAATATTTCGCCGTGTGTTCTCGATTTTACCTGAGCATTATCCAATTGCTTTTTTTCAGATGTTTAGTTTAGAAATTAAGTCGCTTTTTAATTAAGAGATAATAATTTTTCTCTTTACACACAAATAAAATACAAGGTGTCCCACCAAACATGACAGTAGCAACTCCACTTCAAATAAAATACAAGGTGTCCCACGAAACATGACAGTCGCAACTCGACTTCAAATACTGAAAGTATTTATTCGTAAATCAAATTTTAGATGCCTGCAGTTTTTTGTGCTTTCAATATTACCAGAGATATGAAGAATTTTGATCAGATTTTGACAATTTTGGCTTTATTTAATAAAATTGCAATCGGAACGAAATTCTCGACATTTCCGATAATAGAGACAGCATAAAATTTTGGAAATCCCAGGAATAGGATAATTTCGTGTTTTTTGTTTCAAGAATCATAAATGTGAAAGGAGGGGAAAAAAAATTAATGACAAAAAAATATTCTTGATGCTCTTAATTTTTTTTTGGGGGGGGAGGGGTCTTTAATTGAAAGAAAACTGACAAGAATCCCTTAAAACCTCAGAAAAAAAGGAAAACTGTCAAAAAGATAATTTTTCAGTTCGGTCCCTAATCCTTATCCTAGCAAGCTGTGACTTTACATCACAAATTGATCTATAAAGTATAAAATATTTTTTCCGCCTTATTTATAAATATAAATATAAATATTTTGTCGGCGTATTCATTTTTAATAAAAAAATATAAAGTATTAAAGTATGAAGTATAGATATAAAATATATAGTTTAAAGATTGTTGAATTATAGAGACCAAAACACGATTGAATTCAATCAATCATCAGCTAATCCGAACGCTTCTCGTTAGCACTTTTCATCTTATAACAAATAAACGATCAACTTATAATTTAAAACTTATAAAAAACGATTTATTTCTCTTCTAAAATTTTTTTTCGACTTCCAGTTTTAATGGGTTAATTAACCTTACAATGACAGTCACATACATGTCAAGGGAAAACAAATAAATGCAGACATTGCTGAGTCGAATGAATAAATGTCGTCATTTATGTAAATATTGATTCAATATGTCGTTAAAAGAAAGATTTTTAACAAATTTATTAATAACCATTGTTATATTAATATATGAATATTTAATATACGAAAAAATCTGTCTCCCAAAGCTTCCAAAAATGGAAATTATACATAAATACATAACGCTTGACTAGCATTTACAAAAAGACAAGAATAACAAAATGAGTGAAATGGACGGTTTGAAAAATGGTATTTAGAAAAAAAGTTCGAGAAAAAAATATTCATAGCTTTAAATAAGAATACAATTCATATAAATAACTACAACATGTGAGATTCCGTTAGGACTGAATATAATCAATTATTTAAATTTTTAAGAAGTATAAATTTACGAAAGATAAATCAGTCATAATTTTTGTATAACTAGAAGCACTCTTTAAATAAAACTAGCACGAGAAAAACTGGATTTTGTCTGCCGAGTTGGAAAATATTCTTGATGTCGTCTTTATATCTTGTTTAGCAGAATACGAATTTATGCTTGGCCACCTGAAGCTATGAATCCAAACCATTATTGTTCAGTCGAAAAGTTATAATAACAAGAACATAAGTTGTAAGCCTAGCAGAGTAATATATATTTACACTAATCAAATGTGTTAAATTAAAGACGACATTATAAATAATCTCCCCAAACTAAAATCCAGATTATCTCTATATAACCAAGATACTTTATTTCCTGGGACTGTTAACAGACCCGACCGTCCCGTCCGGTAGTTTAAACTCCAGGATAGGATTGTTGTAGAAGAAATGATCTTCAAGATTTCGAGCTTCCTGCAAATAGAAGTCAGAGTAAAATAAAATAAGCAACATAATTATACTTGCCTGCCCACAAAGAATAAGACTTGGCAGATTTTTCATCATTTTGGTTTTAAATAATCCTTGCAACAATATACTTGTTTCATTCTTTTTCAAGTAATTAAAGAATTTCCTTAAGAAAACTTTTTCAAGGCACACAAGAGAAGATTTAACCGTTAGAAGATTTATGAATAATCTAAAGCTAAAGCTAGATTTGGTTCCGTATCAATTAGATTCATGAAGATTTCAAGAGTTCTAAGAATGTTTGCATTTTTATCTAAAACAATAAACTCTAAATCGTGAATCATGAAGCACATTTAAAAACTCGTTAAAATAATGGAAATCTCAATTTTGGAAGTGCCATAAAAAAATAGAAAACATAATAATACCTTGTTAGTTTTCCTGAAATCAGATTGTTGGCTATCCACCATATTATCAATATGCTCCTCTGCAAACTCATCCAGGTTCAACTCCGTCTTCAACACCTCGTTCTGCAGATACCCCTGGGATCCGGAGACACGGTTCATCTCCTGGTTCTCCGAGTAACCCTGGGATCCAGGTACTATCCCGGAGACACGGTTCAACTCAGCCATGATCGCGGCTTTTCCTTCGTACGGAAAGACTGCTGGGAAATTATTCTCATGTTTATATTCTTTTTTATGTTTCAGTTCTTCCAGTTTGTTCTCCTTGGACATACGATGGTTGCCAAGTCTAGCCTGAGGAGAGTTGTGGGTTGGACCAGGGCCTAAATATACATATACACATTTTACCATCGGAGTATGGAAATTAAACAGAAATGACCTCTTGTTATATTATATCATCACTGTTTTTTATGTAAAAAAAATCAATGTTATTTGATTTTAATTATTGGCTTTTGGTATAGATACAAAACTAGGGTCACAACAAAGGATGAGACCGTAAAGACGACCTATAGCTCTTTAATCCTGACGATCCTAAGGGTAAATTTAGTCTTCGGCCTTAGTCTTTTAATGGCTCATTTATTGATTTGGGTAAAAACATTACAGTTGCTGGGAAGTATAAATTCTATGAAAAGACTTTAAAAATCCCATACAGTTGTCTCTTAAGTATCATCCAATGTGAGTAAATCGCTATGTTGTAGATATAGTGAAAAACAAAACAAATACTATCTGCTATTATTTAACTATAATAATAAAAAACAAGCAAAATCATAAAAAATTTAAATATTCTAACCTGAATGTTTCTTAGAAGACGATTTTCGTCTGTCAGATGACATTTCTAATTGTTTTGAAACACGCATGGACTCTAAAATCTGCTCTGGAACGTTGTAGCACTTGCAGAGGCAGAATGAGGGAAACCTAAAAAATATAATAATTAAGTATAATATAGATATATGGTAGATATAATAATCAAAGGTAAACTATCAATGAATCCCCCAAAGATAGTGCTTAAAAGTTGCAAAAACATAACAGTTCCATAAACTGAACCTAAAACTTTAAATTTCCTTGGATTGTATAGTTTTTTTTTTAAAACATGCAATTTAAAAAAAATGAATGTAGGTTGTAGTGTAGAACAAAGATAATTAACATCATTAAATACTTTCATGTTTGTAACCTAAATAAGTCTAAAAACTAGACAGATCTTTGATCATCTAATTGATAAAAAATATCTACAATTGGGTGAATTGGGTTGACCCTGTTAATCTTGTTTTACCTGAACCAGTCGGAGAAAATACCGCGGCATTCATTACTAGGATCGAAGGCTAGAAGCCTATGAAGTCTGTACTGTTGCTCGCACCTAAATAAACATATTTTTTACAGTGATATAATTACGTTTTAGCGTACAGGTTCATGCTATGTATTGATTGATTTTATATTTTACTAGCTTGAGAACCCATGCGTTAACCAGTTACTCCGACCCACCGTTTACACGCACATGGTCGTAATTTTAAGCTATTTACTTCCCACACAACTCTATTTCCTATGAATATTATCGACAATGCCCATGTTTTCCTTTTTTTCCTCCTCTTTACTAACTATATTTTTAATTCTCTCAGTTTTGTTTACATAGAATCTGGAAACAACCACGATAAGCAATCACGGAACCGAATAACCCAAGAAAATTCTCCTTAATTCCAACCAGTCGATACAGAACAAAAATTACGCCTCCTTAGTTTATCAAATCTTCGTCTACTTTTATGCCGAAGTACTACTTTACTGATATTCAAAACATTCTCTTCTTAAATGGTAAAAAAAAATAAAATCAATTACCTACAACCAGGTCTACAGAGCATCTCCTCTCCCTCGTATTTACATTTCTCTATATGAATATACTGCTCGAATGGATACAGGTTCAACAGGGCCAACACCTAGCAAGCAAATGCACGCAATATGAACTAAAATACGTCCATTATGACGCAATTTTGACGCAAATATAAAGTAGGTTTTAAAGGGACTTTAAGCGTAATTTCAACTGACCCTCCATGCAAAAATGACAATGAAAATACACCCATTCACAAAAGTATCTTTAAAAGCTACGACTGATCAAGTATGTAGTAGATATCAATGTTTGTAATTTTTAAAATTGATTATTTTAATTGTGGGTTGACAAAAGTGACTTGCACATTTGTACTGCTTAGCAACATATAAGAATAATCAGAACTAAACACTTTTAACCCTAGAAAAATGACAATATTTTCCCTATTATTATCAGATAAAAATTTTAATGGTACTATTGTGAATCGGGCATTGTCATCTAATTTTAAGTTTCTTTAAAACTGAAACTAAAAACGAAACATTTTACAGTTTAATTTTTTCTACCGTTTACTCGGGTTTAAGCTTTCAAAATCTTATCTCTAAACTACACAAACTTTATTTTATCTGACCTGATTTCTTGTATTATTTGCCCAATAGGGGGCTTTTACTTCCTCATAAACCGGACAGGCATTTCTACAAACATTTTTAATTATTATAGAAGAAACATAATTATGAATTTAAAAAAAGTATGTGCAGTGATAATGCAATACAAAACATGCCGCTAAATATTAACCAGCTTTTTGAGTTTTAGCAGTTTTTCCCCATTTTCATGTTTATGATTATTTTTTAAACTCTTTTTCTCCAAATTAAAAATACATCAGTTTTTCGGTGCACAGTGCACATGCACTACACAGTGTATAGAATATAAGATACATGGTTGGAATGAAACTAGTAGTTTATGAGACGCTTATCACGATAGTGAAAAGATACCTATCACGAATTCAGGGAAACTATCGAGCGCGTAGATCATATTTCAACCAACTTTCATTTTAAATCCCATTTAAATTCTTTTTTTAATATCTTTGATTCATTAAACATTGGTTTAGGTCCATGCTTGGTTTCAAACAGAATGAAACAGATTGGTTTACACAGCTTTTTTTTATTTGAATACCTTTCGGAGTTATATTCGCATAAGCCTGAGACATACTATATACATAGAGAATAGAATATATAGAGAGGAATTAAAAGAATCTCTCGGTATGAATTTTTTCAGTCCCTTTCAGCCTGAAAGGGAGTTCAAAGTGTACAAATCATGTAAATGTTCACAAATTATACAGTATGTTCCCTAGACTATCCATTTCAATTTCGAATTTTTTAAACTGTTGAATAAACTTTATAATGAATTAGGTGAATAAAAACATCATTTGATTTATAGTTATAACGGAAAATCATCGTAAATGGAAGGCATGAAGTGGAAGGCATAGAGTCTATGTGAAATGATCATAGGTCAATTATGAAACCAGCCTATTTCATAATTTGGTTTTCTTTTTAACAATAATTTTAGATTTTCTATAAAATGATATTCCAGGGCCCAACAGGTTATATAGCATAAATATGTGAAGTACACCTGCAGTATGGAAACAGTACAACAAAATGGCCGTTTTACACTTTTTTCTAGTTAATTCCTCTCTATATACTCTATTCTCTATGACTATATAGTACATGGCAAAAAAATCCTAGATTGTCTATAAGGTATTTTGCAAAATCTGTTTTTCTTTAAAACTCCTTAATAATATTAATAATTATAATATAATATAATATAATAATAATATAATAATAATATGAAGATATTATTATACTTACACGCTGTCTCCCGTATATTTATTTTCAAGTGGAAAATCATCTTCTTCTGTTTCAGAAAGTTCTTCTTCCAGATTATCTTCTAGATCTTCATCTTCTTCTGTCAGATCATCTTCAAAATCCTGATCAGTTTCTTCTTCATCAATCTCGAGGTCATGAGCTAATGCTTGTTCAATGATCTCTCCTGCCTGATATATATATTGTTAGGGAAATAATCCCTCCTCTCAATCCAAAAATTTCTAATTCCTCAAGAAATTGAATCTTTGCCACCAACTCTGATTTGCTTATCCCAATATCTTTGCAACCCAATTTTAGATATTTTAAACTATGAATTCTGTTAGATCAAACAGTCAAAGTTTGAGAAATCAAAGGTTTACACTACCAGGTTGCAAAGATATTGGATTAAGAAAATTTGAGTGAGTGGCAAAGACTCAATTCCTTTTTCAACCTGAGGCTTACATCTCAGTACTTAAAGGGAGTGGTCCGACATGTCGAGTGACTTATCACTAAAGACCAATAATGACTTTTCATTATTAATAAATAATAATGTAAACCTTTAATATTTCAAACTCTGACTATTTGATCCAGCGATTCCAGCAGAATTAATAGTTTGAAATATCAAAGGTTTACGACATCAGAATGCAAAGATATAAGGATTTGAAAATTAGAGTTTGGGGCGAGAAAACTCATTAATACATTAAAGAATATAATCAATTCAAGCATATTTACGCAGTGCAGAGGGCCTGGTGAGGGACAATTACCTGTGAGATAGTTATATCCTCTTGAGTGTGAGGTTGAAGGTTGTTGAGGACAGCCTCTAAAGAATCTGTTATGTCTGTGGTAGATGGATAATCGTCTTCAATATAATCCTAGATATAAACAGAGATTAATAGATTGATTTTAAGTTAATCGTTCTGTGTAACGTATTGTTAAAGCTGATTATCGCTAATTCTTCTCGAAATCTTTGAAATGTCCCTTGTTTCTTGATTTTATCCAAATCAAGTAAATAATGCAGTCTTTGACGAAGTAATTTTTTTGCTCTGAAATATTTATTTTATTTTTAATTATGTTGATATGTTTAAAAGTTTTTAATATAAATATTCAAAAGGAGTTGAGTTTTTGCCACAAACTCCAATTTTCTAATCAATTGCAACCGGATGCTGTAAACCTTAAACTTATAATATTTGATCAGTCAGAAATTTTAGTTTGAAATGTCAAAGGTCTACAAGAAGATTTTGCAGAGATACTCGGATCAAAAAGTCTGAATCTGTGGCAAACACTCAACTCCTTTGAATATAAGTATTGTTATCTGATTTTAAAGCTGGAGTATCATTAAATTTTGTATTGTAATTTTAATAGGTTCATTGATAAAGTTTAGTTCCGAAAACTCCAGTTTAAAATATTAACCTGACTCTGATCAACCTCTTCAAACTGATCCTGACCATCCTGATCAGCAGGCTCAACCTCATCCTGGAGTAGAACACCAGGATCCGTCCCACCCTCCCTGAGCTCTGCATCAGCAGAAGGCGTGTCAGGGTTAAAGGGCAGGGTTGACATATCCTCACTGTAAGGATAAAACTAGATAAACAAACTGCAAAAATATTGGGATCAGGAAGATTTGAGTTTGTGGCAAAAACTCAATTCCTTTAGTTGAATTACTTGTTCACCGGTTAAATTTGGAAATAAGTGATCCTACGTAGTTCAACTACTTCTCGACATTCATTAAGTTTGATCCGAGACAAACTACACCTTTCATGTTACTAGTGCTACAATACATTTAAACCCTAAAATAATATTATTTTCAAAACTGTATTTAATGGTGCCGGGATAGAGGCTTAAAGTCAGACTGGTAAGACCGCACGATTTATAGAGTCAGTTTTAAACTCGAAGAAGAATTAACTTTTTAAAAGATGATAATGTTCATGGTTTCCGTATCATAATATGAAAACATATATTTTTAAAAGATGATAATGTTCATGGTTTCCTATCATAATATGAAAACTTATATTTTTAAAAGATGATAATGTTCATGGTTTCCTATCATAATATGAAAACATATATTTTTAAAAGATGATAATGTTCATGGTTTCCGTATCATAATATGAAAACATATATTTTTAAAAGATGATAATGTTCATGGTTTTCGTATCATAATATGAAAACATATATTTGATTTAGTTAATCTGGGACCGGAAGTTCAAACTTTTGTGTTGTTAATCTTGGGATAAGCATTGATCTTCATCTCATGCATAGACCTGCGGATTAAATTCCTCTTTGATACCCCCCCCCCGTGGCGGTTTAACCCTTACAGTGATAAATTTACTTCAGGGTTCAAGAAATTATCTTTACTTTAATAAGTGTACAAATTGGATATCAAGATCAAGTTTTTAAGATTAACGATATCCACACAATGATCCGATCTCTGATTTCATATATACGACAGAGAAGTCGCTGAACTATCAAACGGCGGATCAACTAGTTCTATAGAACTGACAGGATCAAATCCTAAATCACTAATTCAAAGTTCAAGTTAAATTATGCCTCTGAAGGAATTTATCTTTTGATCTAGTGAAATGCCTGACAGTGAAGAAGGTTGTTTGTGGTTGCTCAGTTGTTGTTGCAATACTTTCAGCAGAATCTGCTGTAGTGGGTTGTATTGTCTGCTGCTGTACAGTTTGTAGCGGTTGTTGTATTGCTGGCTGTACAGTTTGGATCTGTACAGGTACAGTTTCTTGTGTTGAGGGTACATCTGTTGTAGCAGAATAGTGAGTTGTTGCAACCCTAGAAACCAATTTAAACATTTGATCATGTGAAAATTAATTTCTTTGGCAAATAAAATTTAATTTTAATTAATGAGACATGCCCTTGATAATGCTTTTTTCTGTCCGTTATCAACCTTACGTGTGTAGAGCCATTTTTGTAACTTTTAATTTCAAACATATGAATAAAAACAAACGAAAAATATTATGGAAAGTAAGAGACGACTTTTGATTACAATTGTATTTATATAAACGCGGACTACCATATTTAAATACTAAATGTTCCTATACCTGGATGTTGTATAGCTTGTACTGGATTCCACTGTTACAACTGTCCTCTGTGTTGTTTGTCTTGTTGTCCTAGATCTAGTCCTTGTCCTGTTAAACGGGTGAATAATTGTTTTTCAAAATTTTTAAATTCTTATTTTTTAAAATACATGTAAAAGGACTACGTCATCGTTATTTGTAATAAACCTTCATTTAAAGAGCTATTTCATACCCAGGCCTGTATAAGATTAACATGTAGATATTCTTTATTTTATATTTGGATAAGAGATAATTCTTTCAAAGTCACTTTTATAGAAAATCCAGAATTGAAAATTACGAATTTTCGGAGAGAAAACTTTTGATAAGAAAAAGGGTTCGTTACAAATTTAAATGAAGATTCACTTAGATTCCATCGAGAGCCCTTTACTGATATATAATGTTATTTTCCGCCTTCCTTGTTTCAGGTTTTCGTTTTCCAATATCTTCTATTTTAGCATTCTTTATCATTGCTAAACCGGACCCAACCCTAATTTTAAACAAAATTAATAATAAAAATAATCATTATAATAATAATAAAATAATAATAATAACAATGATAACAATAATGATAATAATGATAAATAAATGTATATAAAGATTAATAAATATTTTTAAAACTGTGACAATAGCAGTAATAATGATAAAATATTTATTTTGGGGAAAAATTAAACTAATGATAATATTGAATGTATGTATTTAATACCGTATGTTATACTGGAGATCGTTAAACATATTCTCACTGAAGGGCAGCATATTAACTGCGTAGCTTGACGATCTATCCTCTCTGTCAGTTAGTTCTTGTTTTTCTACAGAAGATTCGTCCTTCTTTGTCCCCCATCGTCCTTTCTTGGAGAAATCGTCGCCGAATAAATCATTACTTCTCATCTCCCTTTTCAATTCATTGATTTTTATTAAAGCAGAATGAATAATTCGGAGGAAATCCTTTAAAAATTACATTTTTGTCCTTTCTTTTATTGTGTGAAAGTTTAAGAACTTATTAGATTGAGTATTTTCGATTCTATTTTCGTTGAAACTAAATGCTGTTGTTAAATCTTAGGCAAATTCTTATGCTTTCTAGATTATTATAAATTTTCACGAGTATTACTTCAAAATATTGCTAAAATGTTTAAATTTTTGTGGTTCAGACGAAAATAAGATATTAAGATAGAGTATCAAATAATTTCGAGATTGTTACAAGAACATTCTGAAACTCTTGGTGTCATAGAAAACAAATAAATACACGTGAGCTGTTGCCTTCATTAATTAAGAAATCCAGAGAAACCCTAAAATTTCAAAACCTCAAAAGTTTATAAACTTTGCCTTCGACAAAAGACATGATCATACTTTGTTTTTTTTTGTCTCAGTATAGAAAGAAAAATAAAGCTTTCACTTGGGATGTAAAATATCTTTCTGCACTTCGCAAATAATCAGTCTATTCCTGTAAACTTCTGTAGAATCTACATCTCCGTATAATCTACGCATCAGAGCTTTATTCTCCTCTTTAAACCTCCAGATAGCATTCCTGAAGTACAGTAGGTAAACGGGATTGTTTATTTTATTACAATAAAGTAAATAGTACTCCAATTTATTTCAAATTAGGAATATATCACATTAAAACAAATTTATAGCAATTTCCTTAATCTAATCTAATCTACATTTTTCTCCTCTCATAGAACATTAGACCAAGGATCTGTGCTAAAATTAGTCATACCAAGAAAACTTAAAAAACAAAAAAAAATTATTAAAATGTTTTGATAGCTTATAGATGGAGCAGGAGTATTTTCAAAGTGGTTTCCATCGTTTATTTCTGGTTTGTCTCAACCTTCCACAACTATATTTTCAATCAGTTTTGGCTTATCTTGAAAAATCCATTTATTTGAAGAAAAAAAAAATTTAATTTTTAACAAAAAGGTAAAAGTTTACAATAAGAATAGTTAAAATCAAACATATTATCAATTACAATAGTTAGCAACAGAGAAACGAACCGATTATACATCGACGTCAAGATAACAAGGAAAACCAAATTTCTCACATTATTCGACATTTTTTTCAAGATTATATAAAAAACGTAAAACAGAAAATAAAGAACACATAAAACTGTACTTATTTTACTGTAAGATAAGCACTTTATTCTAAAATTGTCAGTATTATTAATAATTTTGTCGGACACAGTACTGAGTTGACACTTATAATGTAAGAATACAGCTGTACTGAGAGTGTACACATTCTACGTTGCCATCTATTGTACTATCTAATTTATTCGGTGAAAATTTCCTAAAATATAAATATTTCCTAAAATATTAATATTTCATCAATGACAAACAACTGGAGGCAAAAAGTATTATTAACCAAAAATATAGCTTACTCTGGGTATGCAGAACCTTTGAATTCACAGAATGTATTTTTCGTCATATCACAGGGTACATGGTCCAGGATACCTCGGGCAGTTCTACATTTATTTTACAGTCTTTGATGTACAACAAGGAGAGATTTATTAATGGGATTTTAGATGTAATTTCAAGAGACCTTTATTTTTTTCAAGATTTTAAAGGGTTTAAATTAAATAGGATAATTTCTTCCGTGCGCTTTAAAAGCCGAAATGCGCAACTCACGAAAATAACTTATCGGACTTTATAAATGAAGAGTCATTAAGACATACCGATGTACAAACTATAGTATCAGTATAGAAGCAAGGTACTAATGCAAGGAAAGTTATTTCAGAGGTGTACGCATCTTTTGTACTGCAGTGTACTGTCTTTGGGCGGTAATGTAAACACAAGACAGATGTTGAAGCCTGACATGGGATCCATCTTTCACATAAAATACCAATGAAATATTCTGATCACAGGAAACTATTATGTGAATTATCAAACTTATCCAAATTAAATGCTCGATACTAAACGAACACTGATGCATCTATTGTTGTTTACAAATTCCGCCAAGAGAGAACTGGTTTCAATATGTACGCAGAGTATACGCGACCGCAATTAACTTTCCTTGCATTAGTACCTTGAGTAGAAGTAAATATTTCCATTTATTGATTGCGCCGGTTAAAGGATTGGATAATGAGATAGATAGAAAGATAGATGTTACAGCCATACTATTTCTATTGGTTCAGAAACACATGACTGAACCCTGATTGGATCAGGCGCTAATGGAATCGGCATACAAAGTCCCTTTTTTACACCAAGATTAAATAACTTTTGACAAAATATTGCCATTTACAATTATGTACGCGGTGCACTGTGGTTTAAAGAAATAAAACTTTAAAGCAAATATCTATGAGAATTTTGCCTGTTTCT
This sequence comes from Eurytemora carolleeae, assembly GCF_000591075.1. Taxonomy (NCBI): domain Eukaryota; kingdom Metazoa; phylum Arthropoda; class Copepoda; order Calanoida; family Temoridae; genus Eurytemora; species Eurytemora carolleeae. The sequence continues at coordinate 319,735 of NW_019402181.1, forward strand.
TCTTAAAAACCAAAGCTAACAACTACTGTTCTATAGTGTAAAATGTACATGTACTAGGCTATAGAAAAGACAGAGAATGAGTTAGAGCGGTAAAATCAAAGCCCAAGGCGTTGCGGAATTTCAAAGTCGACCCTGACTTTAAATTATTGATGAGACTGTTTATAAGAGACTTAATCAATGTGGGTACATGTCCTGGCTTATTATATCTATTTAATTAGACGTAATGTCATGTAAGACTTGAATATAACTTAAAGACTGGATTTGTTCCTTGTTTGGAAGAGTCGATCACAGGTTAGGAACTCATCATAGCTTCCCAGGCTTATGCATACCTGAAATCATAAAAAAAATTTATCTAATTAATTAAGACTCGACATTCATATACATGTTCCCGATAGCCGGCTAAACAGCTGGACCGAATGGGCTGACATTTTTTGTGGACACTCATGGGTCTGGAAGTGTCTTACGCTAAAAAATTCGACTTTTTCAGAATTTTTTTAATTTTTTAAAAATATTTTTTTTTTCCAGGGGCAACACCGGGCCCTCCAGCTTGTAATCTATATAATAAAACAAGCCATTAGTGTGTCTATAGCCGGCAAAACGGTTGGATCGAATGGGCTGAACTTTTTTGTGGACATTTGTGGAATTTTTAAAAAATATTTTTTTTTCTTCCAAGGCAACTTTGGGCAAGCTTAAGCTAATTAGTAAATGATGATAATGATGATGATAATAATAATAAATGTAAAAAAAAATAATAATGATAATTATGACAATGATGATAAAAATAAAAATCTCCCCCACCTCCAACATAATCTTTTTTATATCATATCAGCACAAAATGCACCTCAACACTCAGACACTAATGCATTTATGTTAATTCCTGCAAGTGCATTTGCGTAGTGCGACTGCGTACTAAATTAATTCTAGATCAGATAAGGAGAGAGAGCAAAGTTTTCTCCAAGGCTAGATATAGAGGAATCAATTTGAGATATTTAGGCGAGGACTTTCAGTGTCAATCTATTTTAAGAGGGGCATAACAGATTCACAATGGTACTCTAAACCCTTCGTCTGAGGAAACATTATGAAATATTCTGGTTTTATTTACGGATATACAAAGATAAGTACCATCATAATTGAATGTAAACATTTGTCTCATCAGCTCTTGTCAATATTTAAAATAGCGCATAAACTGTCAAGTTCCATGATTTGTGACGCTCTGTGTTCCCAAAAAAACATTGCAGTGATAGCTGAATCCTTAATTTTGGAACGATATTGACGATTTTGAAATATTTTTAATTTCCATTGAAAACTTTGGATCAAACTAGCGCCTACATAATTCTTGTGGTAAATTTTATTCAAGTTTGAAGGTTTGGAATTCCTCTCACGAACAAAATTTGTTTAAAGAAAAAATTTCTATCGCAAACAATAAACTATTATTACTGTCAGAATTTAATTTTGTATTAATGTGTAAAAAATTAAAATTATTTTCATTTCTATTAAACTTATAACTATTTTGCATCAGAGGAATTCCAAAACTTCATGCTTTGCTACGAGAATGTAGATATATAGGAAGAAAGGTTCCATTTAATGATTAAAAAACTTGAAGTGTAAAACAAACCAATGGAATATCGAAACCCCTTTTAAAAATCGAATAATTAATAAATAGAGAAATTAAAAGAAATAATTTAAATAGTTTAATAAACTGGTAGAGAAACAAAAACCAGACAATGGAATTAAGAAAAAGGCCTGAAAATAAACTAAAGATTTTAGGAACAAACTTGTAATAAGACGAACTTTTAGATAGATAAACAGATTGATAGATAAAAAAAGATGGACGGTATAGATATGTATAGGTAGGTGAACTAGAATATATGTAATATGTATAGATAGTTAGAAATATAGATACTAAATATTTTTGGGTAGATAGATATATGTTAGATAGATAGAAAGATATATAGATAGAAAGATAGACAGATAAAGATATATATAGATAAAGAAATAGAGAAAAAGATAGATAGATATAGAAAGATCGGGTAGGAACGAAATGAGTCAACCAGCAACCTAATTTCACTTTCCATTGCAAGGTCAACACCACCCCACTCTTTCCATTCCCCTTTACCCCCCTTCCTCTTTCCCCCCCCCCTCTCCCTCCTTCCGCTTCGCCCATCAAGTGACCAGGAAACCAGAAACAAATATTTGGAAATAACACAATAAACACAAGAAAAACAAAGAACTGAGGCCGAATTTTAAGAATTTGAGCCGCAACTTAAATTTAAGACGCGGATCAAATATGGTTGTTCCACTTAAAATTGTATTCAATGTTTCAAGATTATGGTCGGCGCTCAATGAAACCTTTTTTTGGCGGATTTGAGACGCGGCTCAAATTCATAAAATTCAGACTGTAAATTTAAAGATATGTCCATAGAAAAGCTTTTAGGAATATGCCTGCGTACTGGAAAACATGTTTTTTTTAACATTCAAGGTGAGATATTATGCATCTTTTAGTTGCAGAGAAATCTTAGAGTAGGGTTAAAATATAGGTTCAGGTTTCTGTAGTTTGCCATGACCTTCATATATAGTCTGCAGATCCAGCTCAAACATAGATTTGAGCAGATCCAGCTCAAATATAGATCTGAGCAGATCCAGGTCAGATATAGATCTGAGCAGATCCCATTTACATAAAAATATAAGCAGATCCCATTTTTATAAAGATATAAGCAGATCCAATTTAGATAAAGATTTGAGCAGATCCATTTTATATAAAGATATAAGCAGATTTAATTTAAATAAAGATATGAGCAGATAAAATTTATGCAAAGATATAAGCAGATTCAATTTAGATAAAGATCTGAGCAGATAAAATTTATATAAAGATATAAGCAGATCCAATTTATGAAAAGATCTGAGCAGATCTTATTCAAATAAAGAACTGAGCAGAACCAATTTAGCTCAAGATCTAAGCAGAGTCAATGTATATAAAGATCTGAGCAGATCCAAATCATATAAAGATCTGAGCAACCTGAGCAGTTCCAATTGATATAAATATCTGAGCAGATCCAACATAGATGAAGATCATTGGGATTGTAGAAAACTGCTGTAGATAAAATACCGGACAAAAAGGTTCCTATGAACATGGTTTTAGAACTTATGACAAGACTCTAGTACTTGGGACAAGGTTCCGGAGGTTCCAGAACTAAGGACAAGGTTCAAGTATTACGGACAATGTTCTAGTATTAAGGACAAGGTTCAAGTATTAGGGACATGATTCCAGTACTAAGGCCATGGTTCCAATACTAAGGACAAGGTTCAAGTATTAAGGATATGGTTCCAGTACTCAGGATAAGGTTCCATTTCTAAGAACAAATTTCAAGTATTAAGACCATGGTTCCAGTACTAAGGATAAGGTTTCAGCTCTAATGACGTTATTTCAGTGCTAAGGACAAGATTCCAGTATTAAGGACAGAGTTCCAGTGCTCAGAACAAGATTCCAATATAACAATATAAAATATTAAGGACATGGTTCCAGTGCAAAGGACAAGATTCCAGTATGAAGGACAAGGTTCCAGTACTAAGAACAAGGTTCAATTAAGGACATGGTTCCGGTACTGAGGATAAGGTTCCAGTACTTAGGACAAGGTTCCAGTACAAAGGACAAGGTTCCAGTACTAAGGCCATTGTTCCAGTACTAATGCCAAAGGTTCAATGTACGAGTGTTAAGGACATGGCTCAGTACTTAGGACATGGTTCCAGTGCTAAGGACAAGATTCCAGTATTAAGGACAAGGTTCCAGTACTAAAGATAAGGTTCCAGTACTACAGATAAGGTTCCAGTACTAAGAACAAGGTTCAAGTATTAAGCGCATGGTTCCGGTACTGAGGATAAGATTCCAGTACTAAGAATAAGGTTCCGGCCTGTACTAAGGAAAAGGTTCCAGTATTAAGGACATAGTTCCAGTAATAAGGATAAGGTTTCAGTAATAACGACATTGTTCCAGTGCTAAAGACAAGATTCCAGTACGAAGAACAAGGTTCCAGTATTAATGACAAGGTTTCAGTATTAAGGACAAGGTTCCAGTGCTAAGGACTGGTTATAGTACTAGGGACATGGTTCCAGTGCTAAGGACAAGGTTCTAGTATTAAAAAAAAAGTTCCAGTACAAAGGAAATGGTTTCAGAAGGACAAGGTTCCAGTGTTAAGGACGTGGTTCTAGTACTAAGGACAGTGTTTTTAAGTCGTCAATGACAAGGGTTCAAGGGCCTTGGTGAAAGTTTGTTTACGCTCAATAGTTACAAACAATAAAAATAAATGAAAACACAAAATTAACAACAAAGCAAATTTTCATCAACAGTTATTTTGCGAGATACGTCAAGATCTTGTATAAAGAGTACTCAGAAAATCCCAATGTTGGAGAAGAATAATAATTCTCACAACATTTAGGTTCAACACGTTAATTTTAAGTTTGATTATCTGAGTTTGATTTTATTTTTTATTTATCTTGACCATTTTTGAGTTGCCATGCTCTATCAAGGTTTGACCCAATTCCATTGTGATATGATCATGGTTAATAATAGGTCGACCTTTACCAAGGACGTTTACTCCAGGGAACCCGGAGAAAAGGGCGTCAACTTTATATGGAGTTTCAAGCAAAATGCAATAAAAATATCAATGAGAAGAGAATTTAATATTTGCAATTTTAATATTTCCAATATTAAACTATGTACAGAATGAATTGATAACTTAAGGCAAATTTTTTTGTATATAAATTTTGTTTGTTTTGCATTTAGGTTAAGAATCAAAAGAACGCCAGAATATTGCGGATCCCGCGGATCTAACGATGGACTTTAAATCAACAATAGTACGTTTAAAGGACCGAGAAGCAACAAGGAGAGATTTAAAGGACGTAAAAGCAACAATTGGATATGTTTGAAGGACGGAGAAGCAATAAGGATATGTTTAAAGGATAAAGCATCCACAAGGATAGATTTTAAGGGTGGAGCAGGAACAAGGGTAGGTTTGAAGGACGGAGAAGCAAAAAGGATAGGTTTGAAGGACGGAGAAGCAACAAGGATAGGTTTGAAGGAAGGAGAAGCAACAAGGATAGGTTTGAAGGACGGAGAAGCAACAAGGATAGGTTTGAAGGAAGGAGAAGCAACAAGGATAGGTTTGAAGGACGGAGAAGCAACAAGGATAGGTTTGAAGGACGGAGAAGCAACAAGGATAGGTTTGAAGGACGGAGAAGCAACAAGGATAGGTTTGAACTGAAGTTGAACTGGGCCAAGGTCAACCTTGAGCCTGGACACCCAGATATCTTTAATGAGCTAGAAGAAAAGGAGTTTCCCAAACCTCTTCACGTGATTCAACCTTCGGTAGGAATTAAGGGGGAGGATGGAGACGATAGTACGCTTATTAAGACCTCCAAGTCTAAACAGTAACAAAGACTTCACTTTCGAACTTTTCTTCATCCATTAAATGTGTTTTTAGAACTATATTTGCATTTAAGTTTTTTTTTTAAATTTACTCTTTTTTAGGTTTACTTCTCTTAGTTTGAGATATCAGCTATTTCAATTAATACAGTCCGTAGTCCGTACATGTTTTAATCTAATTTGTTAAGCGTGTTATGATTGACCAGGGGACTGATTGTAAGGAAATTCCTAGTTATATTTCTTCAACATCACTAAATCTCTCGATAAGGAAAAAATGATATAAAGAAATTTTGAACTTTAAGCGCTAGAAATATATACATAAAACTTCTTGTTTTTCATTTTTGAAACTCTATATTGTGAAATAACGAGAAAGTCACACAGAACTGGAAATGGTATTAACCAATTATTTTATATAGTTTAAATATGATTGAAGACGTAACAAGCATTTATTAAAAAAATTGTAGAAACTCTGAATTGGAATTTAAGATATATTTAATTTGCTTCCGTCATATTAAATGCGCGCTAGGTATCTAAAAAACTTATCACTGAAAACAAACTCGTTTTATAATCTATAACACTTTATCAGCAAAGTACCATTTTAGTTGCATTGATCTTTGATCATTTTCAAACACTTTTTAATATTTAAAAATGAATGCAATTTACCGTAACAAATGAATGAAGTCTTTGCCAACAACTCAAATTTACTACTCCCTATATCTTTGCAATCATATGGCTCAAATCTTTTATTTTTCAAACTTATAATATTTTATCTGACAGAATTAATAGTTTAAAATATCTAAATTCTACCACGTTGAGTTGAAAAGATATAGAGATTAGAAAATCAGAGTTCTTGGCGCGGCAAGGACTCCAATCAATAAGTGCCTGACTTTTTAAAATATGAATAGGCTAAAGTAACATGGTGCAATTTAATCGCCTTTCTTCCTATTGTAAACGTATAAAACGTTTTATATCTTAATGAAAAATGTGAGTTTTGATATTTGTGGTTTAGATATACGTGCTGTTTATTACAAAACCTAGTTATAAACATTAACCAACTTTCTTAACTCTCAGACAAACTATTTTTGTAATTTCTGAACCTACCATTGTTATAACAATGAATATTAATTCGTCTATTCTCCACATTGTTTTCTAGTTTACCAATTCAACTAGAGAAAACAAGAGCGTAGGGAAGCCTCTCTAAGTCATATTTTTCAAAACTTTGCAACCGATTCAAGCATATATATATTCACTAGTAGTGTCATTCAAACACTAAAGATGTTTAATTATGATAATTCACAAGTCTATGTCTCACAAATAAATCTACATTTCAGTTTTTAGTTGATTAAACGTGGGGTTTCTCTGGCGTAAGTCTGGCAGTAACTGGCGTTGAAATCATTTTCACTCTCTCTTACACATCAGCTGATCATCATAAACCAACCAATCAGAGAACAGCTCACCAGATCCAACCAATAGACATGTAGACCACCGTTATTTTGATTAATTAAAGGTTAATTAACTGTTGAATAGTTTTACCCATGCATCAAATCAAAATGAAAGTTTGGGTTTTAGCGTGAGAATATAATAGTGGGTTGTTGTTTTTCATAGTTAAAGGCAAAGGCGGACACAGGGGGGTGGCGGGGGGACATTCGCCACCCCCTGACAGATTCAGGGAGGGGCGTAGCCCCCCCCTGAGATTTCGAGGCAAAAAATGTTCCCAATTTGATAAATCGTATGTGTTTTTCAATTTTTAACTATTTGATTATTTTTTATTTAATGGAAATATAATAATTAATATTTATTGAAAAATTGAATCATCAGAAGAGAAGGACGAAAAAAATATTTTTCTAGCTTGTTAAAAATAAATATAAGTTTTTAACCAATGATGTAAGTATACGACGACAGACATTGTGTTTACTTTTATTGGGACGCGGCACACTGCACATCTTGAGTCTTTTCTTCAGTTTAATTTAAAAATCAACGACAACAAGTAAATGTTATTGTTAACGATAAATTTAGAATTAGAAATTCGTAAGAAACTAGTAATTTCTTTTTGTTCTTAAATTGCTAATGTTCCTATTATTGTTCCTGTTCCTAATACTGTGTCCGACCCACCTAAAATCCCTGTCCTAATCCTATATTTTTGTTCCTTATTCCTGAACAATCTTATTGTTCCTAAATCCCTGTCCTAATCCTTTAATTTTGTTCCTAATTCCTGAGAAATCATTTTATTGTTCCTAAATCCCTGTCCTAATCCTATATTTTTGCTCCTTATTCCTGAACAATCTTTTTATTGTTCCTAAATCCCTGTCCTAATCCTTTAATTTTGTTCCTAATTATCAATTTTTTTGTTCCTAAAAAATCTTGCCACCCCCTCACTTAAATCCTGTGTCCGCCCCTGGTTAAAGGGAAAATCAAAATCAGAATTGAACTTCCTTCCTCTGACCACCTTACACACACAAATTATACTTTATCTCTATCTATTCTTGGCATTTAAAACGTGTTTCAAGTGTACTACAAGTATCTAACACATTCTATATACTATCAATTTGGACAAATTAGATGCTTTGAAGTGTAAATTTGGATACAATACAATACAATTCAGCTGTTAGAAAGCATCAAAAATGATCTTTGAAAATGGTAAAGCATCAAAACTGTCACTGCTGCAACAGATGCAAGACAATATATGTAAAATTCCAGCTTTTCCCTGATACAATTATTATTTTATTTTGGAATATAAAACCCTTTTGTATATCTTTAACATATTTTGTACTGAATAATGGGGTGGAAGTATAGGGGGGGGGGTCATTGATGACGGACACATATTCTTTGTCACAATTACATCAATGTTCTACTTTTGAGATCAAATTATGTCTGAGACACTTATACCTGAGTCACAATAGTAAGTAACAAAATATGTCTAAAAGTCATTTTAGTCACCATACTAAGAAAAATTCTTAATTTGGAGAAATGCTTTTGTCTAAGTCAATTAAGACAAAACCATACTTTTAAGACCAAATTATGTCTGAGAAGCTTTCTAAGTTACAACTTTGTCAAAGACTTATACCAATGCACGACTGTGACTAAGACTCATTCTAAGTCACCATTTAAAGACAAACTCATAAGACATCATTATGTCTAAACACTTTTCTAAGTTACACTTTAAAACATGTTCTAAGGGCCGATTCTATCTCAAACCCATGTCTAAGTCATGGTAAGACATATTCCAAATCACAATTCTTAGTCACAGTTAAATCAAAGGGCTCAGTAACATTTTGCCTAGAACAAGTTCGCCTAGTACACTTTAGCCTAGTACATGTTCGCCTAGTTCAAGTTCGCCTAGACAGCATTTTGCCTAAACACAGTTTTCCTAGACAACATTTCGCCTAGATAACATTAGAGAGTAATTTTCGCCTGGATTAACAGTCTTCAAATTGTATTTAACCAGCTTTTGGAACAAAAAAAATACGCAATTTTTACTGTAAAAATTTCACAATTATCGTTTTGGGTACTACTTTTCACAGACTTGGATTGAATTTGGAACCAGTACGGCACAGTTCTAGAGGATGGAATGGAAACAAACAATATGCTGGAATCCTTTAATCGTACCTGGAATTTATTGTCTGGGTACAGTCCAAATGTTTGGCACATTCAGGACCAATTTGTCAAACAAGATGCTGATGCAAAATGAGCATTTATTTCTAATTCAGTTGGCCAGGATATGGCTGATAATACAGGCAGAAAGCAGAGAGCCAAGGATGCAAAACAGAGGGTTAAACTGGTGGTAGAAGCTTTTGCTACAATGCCTAAAACTGATTATCTGAAAATGCTGGCTCATGATCTCCAGCAAGCAAGTGCACCTTTAAGAATAAATTTGTAAACATTATTATAAAACTTTTTTTTTGCTTTTAATTGAATTTCTTGAGGAAAAAGGGAACTTTAGAAATTTTTGAAAAAAAATTATTGAATTTACCTAGGCGAAAATTACCTTCTAATGTTATCTAGGCAAAATGTTATCTAGGCAAAATGTTATCTAGGCGAAATGTTGTCTAGGCAAACTGTGTTCAGGCAAAATGTTGTCTAGGCGAACATGTTTTAGGCGAACTTGTACTAGGCAAAATGTTACTGAGCCAATCGAAGTCATCCTTAATTCTGAGACCAAATTATGTCTAAGACACTATCTAAGTCACAATTCTAAGTCACAACTTTGTCAAGACTCATTCTAAGTCACAAAAAGAAAAACTCTTACTTTAAAGACATGCTTTTGCTTAAGACACTTTCTAAGACACCATCTAAGTCACAAATATGCCTTAGACACATTGTAAGACTCAGTTCTAACTCAAAACTATTTTCAGATCATGTTTTATTTTAGGCTTCATTGTGTTTAACGCCCATTCTAAGTCACAATTTTAAGTCTTAATAAGGTCTGAAACACCATTTCAGTCACACTTGTGTCTAATTTACAGTTGGCTGCCTTAATTATATTCAAAGCTCATTCCAAGCCACAGTTCTAAGTCGCAATAATTTTCAGATCAATTTGTGTCTAAGACACTTTCTTAGTCAACATTCTAAGTCACAGCTTTGTCTAAGACACTTTCTGAATCACAAAAACACATTCTCGAAGTCCCAATCGATTCTAAGTCACATTTTTGGGCTTAATTATGGTTAATTATGGTTAATTATGGTTAATTATTGTTAATTATGGTTAATTATGGTTAATTATTAATAACATTGTTTGTCACAGTTTTAAGTCGTAGTTACCTCACAGCCATACTTTTCAGACCTATAAATGTCCAAGGCACTTTCTAAACCATAACTCTACTAAACTATACCTAAACTATACCTGTCCTGTTTTTTAAGGCTTAACTATATTTAACACACATTCTCAGTCACTAGCAAAAGTCACAAATATGTCTAAGCCTGTTTTTGGAGACAAATTCACATTTACGACTCTTTCTAAGTCTCAAAATGTACGTTACTATCATTTCTAAGTCTCATTTTTCTGGTTCAATTTTGTTTAAGAGTACGACTTTGATACAATTGTGACTTTTAATATTTAAAGACATCATTGTAACCTGAGTTATTTAAGTCACAACACTAAGTCGCTATTCTTAGTCACAATGTTTGTTGAGGCCATTAACTATTTGCCATTTTCAGAAAACTATTAAGAAATTTGGCAGTTTGGATATCCTGAGCCATTATATTCAAAAAGGAGGGGGTATGGCATCTTCTTCCTCTCTTTACAAAACTTGCCCTTTCTAAGGTTTTTCTTAGAAGCATCAAAAGTTATTTTTGATCAGAAAAATGCAGGATTTCTTTCATCTTATTTTACAACAGATGAGGAAATATGTGTGGTATTAAAGCCAACTAAAACGCACAGGGAAAAGCAATGCTTCCTAATGCTTAGCTCATTTAGTCATAATTTGACTAGAAAGTTAATATTTTCTAAAAAAGAGTGAGTAAGGCATCAAATTCGATTTGCTTTTTACTTTCGATGCTTTCAAATGTTGAAATTGAAAGACTAACTTTTTGAACTAGGATGGAAAAAAAGGAGCAGTTGATTAATTGTCTGAAAATCTATATTTCTTACCATCTTTGCAACCTGACATCGTACTTCACGCAGATTTAAAAGTTAGGTCCTGGTCCTGGTGACTTTCAATCAGACTTTGACCAATTATACGTAGATTTTTCGCCTTTTCTGTTTCATACTTTTTGTTGCCGGATGCGTTTTAAAAAAGTTTGATAGGACAATTATAAAAGTTTGATAAGACAATTATAAAAGTTTGATAGGACAATTATAAAAGTTTGATAGGACAATTATAATTATATATTGAAGAAACTAAACGCACTGACTATTTAGCTCTGGTTAGTCTAGGTTAACCTAACCTTTGACTTATGAATTCAGCAAAATCAAATTTTCATCGATGAAAATTCTAAAGCTTTACATCATCAGGTTGTAAAATGTACGGTGGTAGGCGATAATATAAATATAATGAAGACGACTTTTAATTTATGTTTTAATTGTTAACAAGCTTTTCTAAAATTACAAGCTTACGAGTAATTAAAGAAAAGCTTTTTTAATTGACAGCTTCTCTTTGTTTCCATGTTTTTTAAAAGCTTGATATAAATTAAAATTTAAATCGAAAGTCGTCTTCATTATATTAATATAATCGCCTACCACCATAGGAATTACATTTGAGATTAAGAAGAACTGAAAGTTCTTAGAACTAGAGGTTATTTGTGTATTTTACAAATTAGTTTTTATTTTCACAGATTCCCTATAGCAATGAATGTAAGGCCTTACATTCTTGCCCTATAGTGGCTATTTTATCCTGAGGTATAATTACGATTTGGTCGAAATTCAACCACAACAAACAACACACAATACTATCAAAGTAATAATTGGTCGCAATTTGTTAAGTACTTTATTTTAATTTACAATTGGTATAATATTGATATTATAGCATTTACTTAATAAAATGAGCAACAACTTTGTTTTAAATTACAAGTTTAATTCTTTAGGATTGATCACCCCAAATAAAATCTCCGTTAAAATCTCTGAGAAGTTCAACGAATGCTGTATCACTCAAGCACCCCTGATATACAGAACATAGTATATAGTTAGAGCTGCAGACAAGTATATAGTTCACTGCAATCGAAGTTTTTAACGAGGCTTGAATTAGATACAATATATAGTATTGCAATATTACGTTAGTTCAATAATCTTACATTTAGCAGATATTGAAATTAGTTATTTAAGACTTAGTAAAAGTAACTTTGTTTTAATAGTTAGTTAGTGAATTAACTGGTTAGATTTTAGTTAGATAGTTAGTTAGTCAGATATTTAATTAGTATATTAGTTAGTTAGTTAGTTAATTAATTTGTTAGTTAGCAAGCTATAGTCAGTTACTTGGTTAATTTGTCTGTAAGATAATTAGTTAGTTAGTTAGTTAGATAGTTAGTTATTATTGTTAGTTAGTTAACTAATTAGTTATTTAGTTACTTAGTTTGTTAGTTAGTACATACGTTAGTCAATTAGTTCTTTAATTAATGAGTTTTTTTAGTTAATTCGGTTAGTAAGTTAACTAATTAGTTAGTTAGTTACTTAGTTTATTAATTAGTTAATAAATTAGTTAATTAGTTATTTGGTTAGTTAGTTAGTCTCTCTGTCAGTTAGTTAGTTATCTATTAATCAATAAGCACTATAACTATGTTTCCCTGAATGAATTCATCTTCAGTAAGAACACCGTTCCCGTCGTCATCAAGCGCATCAAACAGTTCCCGGGCACGCTTACCTAAGGACATATAGACAAAACAGTATAAGCATATAAGCACATATAAACAAAACAGTTTTAGAGTACGCTTTTATAAGCACATATAAACAGTTTTAGAGTACGCTTATATAAGCACATATAGACAAAACAGTTTTGGAGTACGCTTTTATAAGCACATAAAGACAAAAAAGTTTTAGAGTACGCTTTTATAAGCACATATAGACAAAACAGTTTTAGAGTACGCTTTTATAAGCACATATAGACAAAACAGTTTTAGAGTACGCTTATATAGGCACATATAGACAAATCAGTTTTAGAGTACGCTTTTATAAGCACATATAAACAAAACAGTTTTAGAGTACGCTTTTATAAGCACATATAAACAAAACAGTTTTAGAGTACGCTTTTATAAGCACATATAAACAAAACAGTTAATGAACAGTTAATAATAAGCACATATAAACAAAACAGTTTTAGAGTACGCTTTTATAATCACATATAGACAAAACAGTTTTAGAGTACGCTTATATAGGCACATATAGACAAAACAGTTTTAGAGTACGCTTATATAAGCACATATAGACAAAACAGTTTTAGAGTACGCTTTTATAAGCACATATAAACAAAACAGTTTTAGAGTACGCTTATATAGGCACATATAGACAAAACAGTTTTAGAGTACGCTTATATAAGCACATATAGACAAAACCGTTTTAGAGTACGCTTTTATAAGCATATATAGACAAAACAGTTTTACTGCATTCTTGCCTAAACTATTTATGACAGCTAAGCACGCTTTTCTAATCATTTTTGACACTTTCTATCCACTACTATTTTCTTTTTGTAAGCTAATCAAAAATAAATACAAAAATTTGGTATGTTAATCATTAGAGTAAAATTAAAGTTTATGCCATGTTAAATAATCTATCCTATTAGTCTGATTTTATGTGATTGTTAAGAACTTGCAGAACACGGATAATATGATAAAATGTATAGGATGAAAAATATAATTGAATTTAACAGTCACTTCTTTACAATATTGCAATTGTGCAATTGTATTTCCGGTGGAGCTTAATTTGTTGACGAAAGTGAAAATCATGAAGGATTGTCTAGAAATATATTTAAACAAGTTAGTTTGATTTAGCTGAGGGAGTTCAGTAGCTAGGTTCCTTGTCCCTCCATTTCAGAAAATATATTTTTTTGGTACATCGTTTTTGTTTCTCTTTTTGAAATGCTAATAACCAAAAAATTTAAATATTTTTTTCAGCTTAATAACCTGGATCAAAGTTTTTACAATCTCTGCTTGGATCCTTCAATTCATCCTTAATCACTCCCAGAACACCTACTTTCTCCTTCTCCTAGATCCAGAAATTAAATAATCTAAAGTAACCTTCCATTTAAGAAGTTGGCCGATTCACAATAGTACACTTTTCACCTTTTTCTGAGCATAAATGATGAAAATATCATATTTTTCTAACAGAAAAATTTGTTGTTTCTCAATGAATGTAACTAACGGATTGATGCAGCTGACGTTACGAAGTAACGGATTGATGCAGCTGATGGAACGAAGTAACTTTACAGAATTTACCTTTTTTCAAGAGAGAAAGACCACGGGCAGCCGTAGTACCTTTGAATTTCCGAGCCGGGTCAACCTTTTCGGTCCCAGTTTGTACTGTATCGCCGGAACATTGGGTAAATAAAGCAGACACTCAATAGGACTAGCTGGTGCAACAAGGTTGATCCGGTCAGACTTTAGGTTGAATTTACTTTTACTGAAGGGTCAGGGGTGTGCGTGGGACGGCAATGCATTTCAATTTATTACTCAGACAACGGTTAAAAGGGTACCGTTGCCAATCGGGCATGTTATTCTTGAAATAGGGGTCACTTTAAATCACGTAGACAGATGTGATTCAAAAATAATTAGATTTTATAAAATAAACCTTTGGTATCTCAGGTTCTGGTTGTTTTTGTTTCTTCAGTGTTGCTTTTTTAAACCTAACCGCTGCATTCAAACCTTTAAACGCAACCTTCTCCTCAATCCTGAAACAACAATTATCGAATTCTATCTTAAACAGAATGAAGAATGAACTGAATGTCGTCAATTTTAGGTCTGCATAGTTAGAAATGTCGTAAGATTTTTTATGTTTGTTATTGCAGAGATATATTAGTTCAGATTTAAAAATTCAGTAATAAATTTTCTTACAAATCTTAAGGTAGTTTTCATTAAAAAAAAAAATCTAAATACTGAATTTTGCCTGAACCTTTTCTTCTTCTCTGAAAGTAGGTCAACCTTAACATAAAGAAATAAACAAAATTAGATTAGCATTGTAGTAGATGTTTGTCGGTGTATGGACAATTAACTTGAAAACTTTATACTATTGTTTCTTCAGCAGAAACCACAATTAAAGAGAAAGATTTTCCAAGAGAAAAACATGGATATTTCGTGCAATATTACTAATCACCCAAATGTTTAAAGGTTACTGTTGTGAATTACTAATCAGCCAAATGTTTAAAGGTTACTGTTGTGAATTACTAATCAGGCAAATTTTTAAAGGTTACTGTTGTGAATTACTAATCAGGCAAATGTTTAAAGGTTACTGATGTGAATTACTAATCAGGCAAATGATTAAAGGTTACTGTTGTGAATTACTAATCAGCCAAATGTTTAAAGGTTACTGTTGTGAATTGAACATGTCACTATATAAATGAAGGTCACTTGAAATTACGTGAGCAGTCCCTTTAAGTATGTTTATTTATCATCCCTTTATATTTCTCCCCAGTAGTTTATCTTCTGCTTCTTGTTTAAATCTTCTCTCCTCCTAAAACAACAAGAAGAATTTAAATCAGAAAATCAAAAAATCCAAAAACATCTCATAGGTAAGCCATAAGAAACCATGTAGCATCCCTTTTTATAGACTATGAGATTGGGTTTTATTGGAAAGAACATTTCATGGAAAGTTTTTTTTTGGACAGAACATTTCATGGAAAGTTTTGTATTGGACAGAACATTTCATGGAAAGTTTTTCTTGGACAGAACATTTCATGGAAAGTTTTTTCTTGGAAAGAACATGTCATGGAAAATTTTTTCTTGGAATGAACATTTACTAGATGTCTATTCTACTAGACATTTCGGGCACTTTTTTTGAACAGATTATTTAAAAAGTTTTTTTCTTGGACACAATAGTCCCTTGAGGTTTTTTTTTGACAAACACATCATGAACGTTTTTTGGAACAGAACATTCCATTGAAAGTTGAAAGTTTTTTTGGGCAGAATATTGTATGGAAAGTTTTATGTATAGAAAATTTTATTTATGCATGATATTTTGCAATTTTGACAACTTGATCCAGCAAAACTCATAGTTTAATAAGTGAAACATGAAAGGTCTACGATATTAGTTAAATGAGTTTTATGAATGTATAAACAGAAAACAGTAGATCTAAAACCAAGCCTAAACCACATTTGAAATACTATTAGTTTCATAATATAATTCCGATCGAGAAATTGAAATATGAAACATTATCTCTTGAAATATTATCACTAGACATATCTTAATATGAAATACCATCATTTAAAATGTTATTATAACAACACCATTTGTAAATAGTTTAACAGTCTTAAGAAAATACAAAGTATTTAATAATTTATAATTTATAATTTTAGAACAGAGAGACTTTAACATACAAGTCTCTGAAATGAATTAATCTAGTTTTTACCTTTTCCTTTTCTTTTAGTATTCTCTTTTTCTCTCTCTCCTGTTCTTCTATATCTATTATTTTTTGGTCTTTCTCTATTCCTTCAGCAATCCTAACACGAAAAAACTCTAAGCTTTGCAGCTTAATGCTGCAAGGGTTTACACCTACACCATCAGATTTTAAAGATAAATGGATAAGGAATTTAGAGTTTATGGCTAATATTAAGTATTAGGTTTTTTATTAAATTGTTTCTTTTCGTAGTTGGAATGTCAAAAAAAACTTTAAAACATAAAATGGATGATACTTCATTATTTAAACAAAATAAAAAGTAGTTTTGATGAGGTCTAATCATCAATTTCTTATCAAAAATTAGATATTATACTTTAAATAATGTTAAGATTTTTTTGATGTGTAAATCGTGCTTTATTTATTATTTAAGAAAACTAGCAAATGCGTGAACATATTTGATCAAAATATGGTGTTTACTTGCAGAGTTTTCTAAAAATGTCTTCCATCTCATCTGGATCAATTTCTCCACTTCCATCCTTGTCATACAACTTGAAGGTCCAGTGTAACTTCTCCTCGACTTAAAAAGAACTTCTCTTAAAAAAAATGAAATTAACCAAATCATTATTTTTTTTTACATTTTTCAATCTTTCATAGATTACTTGTTTTTATTTCACATCTTGACATGATTGAAGTGTTTTCAAAAAACGAATCGAAAACGTGATCGAGTTATTAATCGATCCATCAATCCAGATAACTATGAACATTTTTTCAAGACCGGGTAGACTTTGAAGTGACACAAAGTCTTAACCTTTCTAACTGAATTACACTTTTTATAGCCTTCATATATGTAGATTAAACATCTTAAACCTAGCTTCAATTTCAAAGAATAATTGGCAAACTGATAGATTTTTGTGTTTAAGCATTAACATTTTGGTTCATATTTCGTCCATATTTTCATTAATGTATATCTGATGTATCTCTAAAATTGTATCTTGTATTTTTCTCTCCTCATATAGTTATGTTGACTTTAAAAGTCAGTATGATAAAATAAAAGAGATCTAAATGGATATTTCTAAAATTTATTTAATAAAAACGAAAAGTTTTGAAATAGTTTCCCAAGTGGGGTTAAAATTGGTTGGTTTAGAAATTAACAAAGGAATAAATGATGAATATTTGGGGGGGACTTCATGGGAGTGATGTAGAGCTTCATGTTGGTGGAGTAGATCTACAGGAACTGAAACACCAGGGCTTATCCAACCTAGTAGGCAGAGATCACGCTTTTATCATGGTCCTATTGAGCGATTATGTTGTCTCTGGAAAGCATGATCGCCTGGGAACTCTTCGGGTAAGCACGTCTGCTGCTAGCTGAGTATCTGCGCCATCATCATAAAGGAGTCAAGAGGCTCCCTGTGTCGGAGCTGTTACCAGCTCAACTCTCTAATCTTAACTGACTGCTGGGGTGAGGCGGGAGCTGGGATGAGCGGGGTTTGACATGTGGGCACTACATGAAGGAGATGGATAAACACGTCTTGTGAAAAGGCTACGGCATTTGAGTCGGTAAAATCGTCTTCCTTATATTTCGAATTTATGTTAACAAACTGATAAATCCATAGAGAATAGAATATATAGAGAGGAATTTACTGGAAAAAAGTGTAAAACGGCCATTTTGTTGTACTGTTTCCATACTGCAGGTGTACTTCAAATATTTATGCTATATAACCTGGTGGGCCCTGGAATATCATTATATAGAAAATCTAAAATTATTGTTAAAAGAAAACCAAATTATGAAATAGGCTGGTTTCATAATTGACCAATGATAATTTCACATAGACTCTATGCCTCTATAACTATAAATCAAATGATGTTTTTATTCACCTAATTCATTACAAAGTTTATTTAACAGTTTAAAAAATTCGAAATTGAAATGGATAGTCTAGGGAACATACTGTATTAATGTACTCTACTGCATATAATTTGTGAACATTTACATGATTTGTACACTTTGAACTCCCTTTCAGGCTGAAAGGGACTGAAAAAATTCATACCGAGAGATTCTTTTAATTCCTCTCTAATATTTATTCTATTCTCTATGGATAAATCTTCTCATATTCTAATTTACAATGCTCATTTCCTTTTAACCTGATCTCATAAACCTTTGATATTTGATACATTAAACTTTAAGATTAAATAGGTATAGGAGTATTCAAAGATATAGGGATCAAAAAACTATTATAGTTTGAGGCTACTCTTTATATATGATGAATACAATTCCCCTGCACAAACTGTCTATCATCATTCATATAATCTACCCTTTCTCCGGATGAATATTAATGCAAAGTTACCTGTTCCCTGCATCGCCATGGAAAATGCCATAAGAAGTTCATTCGGAACAACTTTGCCATTGTTATCATGATCAAACACCTAGAATAATATTCATCAAATTCTAGAACCAATTTTATAACTAAAATAACTAAATTAAATGAAATTATAGTAATAAGACATTATGAAATTGTAGATTGACAGTTTATACAGGGTTAAATTTAGACTATGTATTAATAATAATCTTTTTTGGGCTTAATTTATGTTTTGGAAAAGAGAGAAAAAAGTTTGCAGGGAATCATGACTAGAAGGAAAAGAAACAGTATATATTCTGGGTGACCATGTATTGTGTATATAGGACATTAGTTAAGCAGAATATTTCTCTTACTATTACATAACGTTAAAGGCAAGCTTTTCGTACATTTGCGCATGCATGCTTTTTATATTTAATATTTACCTTGAATAAATTGTCGATAACAATCTCTGAGTTACACCTATATATGAATCGAATATTGAAAATTTATAACTAAAATAACTAAATTAAATGAAATTATAGTGATAAGACATTATGAAATTGTAGATTGACAGTTTATACAGGGTTAAATTTAGACTATGTATTAATAATAATCTTTTTTGGGCTTATTCAATTTTCTTAAATTGTCATTCATTTTTCTTTTTAAAAGGCAAAGACGATATTTTCCCATCCAAGTTCTATTCTTATGTTAAAAAATTCAAATTTAATGTTTTCCAATCTACTCTGCAAATGCATAACTACAGTCGTGATTTCATGAATTCAAAATAATTTCAAAGTTTAAGTTAAATAAAAACAATTTGTCATTACTTAAATACATTATAGGGTTGTAAGGATTGTTCATTATACAGCGTTGGGCAGAATTTGTTACAAAATTTGAGTTGTAACGTACAAATTGAAGAAGAAAAATATTGTGTAGAATATAAACCTACCTAGGAAAAATATTGTGTAGAATATAAAATAAACCTACCTAGGAAAAATATTGTGTAGAATATAAAATAAACCTACCTAGGTAAAATATTGTGTAGAATATAAAATAAACCTACCTAGGTAAAAATTGTGTAGAATATAAAATAAACCTACCTAGGAAAAATAATGTGTATAATATAATATAAACCTACCTAGGAAAAATAATGTGTATAAAATAAACCTACCTAGGAAAAATATCCTTAACAAGCTGGTTCATCTGAGATCTATTAATTTCTCCTTCGGGAAAATCCTTTTTAAAACTGTTCCATAAAGACATTATTTCAAGCCCAGTAAACTTTTCTCCCTGAATAGAATAAGTATTTAATGCGCTATCATGCCACATGACATAAAGGGCAGTAAAAGATTTAAAAAGGCAACACCAACGATATGGAAACAAAATTGCTATTGTGTTTATTCATATCTATGCAAGGTATCTCACATAAAATATCAATGAAATATTCTGGTCATAGGAAACTATTATGTGAATTATCAAACTTATCCAAATTAAATGCTCGATACTAAACGAACACTGATGCATCTATTCTTGTTTACAAATTTCGCCAAGAGAGAACGGGTTTCAATATGTACGCAGAGTATGCGCGACCGCAATTAACTTTCCTTGCATTAGTACCTTGAGTAGAAGTAAATATTTCCATTTATTGATTGCGCCGATTAAAGGATTCATATCTCTGAATAATGAGATAGATAGAAAAATAGATGTTACCGCTATGCAATTTCTATTTGTTCAGAATAGGCACCAAACACATGACTGAACCCTGATTGGATCAGGCGCTAATGGGCTAGGCATACAAGAGTGCAAGCTAGGTAATAGAGTCAAATTTGGTCAAATGACCCTGCTACCTTGAAATTTTCTACCTTGTAAGAAAAATTCCTTTAGTATATCGTAGATATCATGTGCTTATTGTAAACATACGCTGAACTTCCAAAATAATCCACTTAAATAAAAAAACTTCGAGGAGTTCGGTTTTGTGCCGTGAAAATTAACTATGTAGCTTTTTTCCCTCAAAGTAATTCTCGTACGGGCAACTTGCCGACTGAATATATTTTTCCTACTTAATGGTGCCAACCTTTGATATTTAGAATTTGGCTTATTTCATCTACAAGACTTTGGATTGCAAAGATTTAGGGATTAGATTATCAGAGTTTGTGTCAAAGACTCAACTCCTTTACATTTCCCCAACTATTTCTCCATGGTATTTGCTCAACTTTTTGCCAAGAATTCAAATTTTCTCATCCCTGTAATTTGCAACATGGAGGTGTAGACCATTGAAATTCTTAGACTATTTGATCTAGCAGAATGTATAGTTTAAAATGGTAAATGTAATAATAAAGGGATTAGAAAATCAAAGTTTTTGGCAAAAACTGAATTCCTTTGGTTTGGGCTATATTGAAGGAAAGTCCGGGTTAAGACATATTTAAATCAGTTCTCTGCGCTAGGATATATATATATATATGGTGGGGATTTAAAAGCTGCAGCTAGGGCATATGGGATTTTTTAAACAGCATGCTGCCATACTAGACAGGACGCTTGCATGCTAAAATGTATACTTGCTGTATACCTGTGTTGCATACTAGTACTGAGCCGGAAATTTAAGTGAGTATCGTTGAACGAGACTCCCGAGTTTCCTTTTTCTGGTTTTAGCATTTGTGCAGATTTTATTTAAAGATTAGAAAACAAAAAGTAATGAAATCAAATAATATTTCTTAACAAAAATATTTGTATCTACAAAACTGGCTGACCCCATATATGAAACTGGGTTTCCGATACTGGGTTTCATTACGATACTTTGTCTTAAGTTTCGGGCTCTGGTTCATAAAATGTAAGCTGCCTATCTAATCCAAGAAAGATACACCAGAAACTCCATATCTTTAAAAAGTGTGCTATAGAATATGGATGGAATGTAAAACAAATACAATACACTTTTTTGCAAACAAATTGCAGCACATTTGTAAACAAAATTATGATAATTTTCAAAATGTGTCCTCTCTGATGTTATAAACCTTTTCTTGTTTAGGAGCTGGTTCTTCTAGAGCTGCTACTGCTGCACCTGCTGCTGGCCTTATCTTCTTCTCAGGTTCACCCCCTGACCCCATCGCAATCTGGGAGATAAAATCCCTGAAATATTAAATTTATTTATTCTCCTTATTTTGGTTATTATCGTAGTTAAATAGTCAAATGTGGTCTCGATCCTGAATTATCAGTTCAAACATTTTTCGTATTTTATTAAAATTTATGGATAATAATTGGCAGCAAAATCAACACCACTCTCATAGTTTGTTCATAGTACTAATGTCAGCTCTCAGAAAATGCAACATATGCTGTCTTTAATACTATTGTCAATTATTCAATAATAGGACTGTCCGCTATACTATAATATTGCTGTCAGCTATACTATAATACTACTGTCAAACTATACAAGTATATTGCTGGGCACTATTCTATAATATTGCTGGACATTATGCAATAATATTGCTGTCAGCTATACTATAATACTGCTATAAACTGTACTATAATACTGTTGCCAACTATACAAAAATATTGCTGGCAACTATACTATAATACTAGTACTACTGTAAACTATACTATAATATTGGGGTCAACTATACAATGATATTGTTGTCAACTATACTATAATACTGTTGCCAACTATACAAAAATATTGCCGGCAACTAAACTATAATTTTGCTGTCAACTATACCATAATACTGCTGTCAACTATACAATAATATTGCTGGCAATTATACTATAATATTGCTATCCACTATACTATAATATTGCTGTCAACTATACTATAATAATGCTATCCACTATACTATAATTTTTGCTAGCAACTATACTTTAATACTGCTGTCAGCTTTACTATAATATTGTTGGCAACTATTCTATAATTTGTTGGTATACTATAAGTTTTGCTATCAACTATATTATAATATTGCTATCAACTATACTAAAATACTGCTGATAACTATACTGCAACACTGCTGACAACTATGCTATAATACTCTTGACAACTATACTATAAAACTGCTGTCAACTATACTTTGATACTGCTGACAACTATAATATAATATTACTGTCAAATATACTATAAAACTGCTGTCAATTATACTTTTGATACTGCTGACAACTAGCCTATAATACTGCTGACAACTATACAATAATACTGCTGACAACTATACTATAATACTGCTGTCAACTATAGTATAATACTGCTGACAACTATACTATAATACTGCTGTCAACTATAGTATAATACTGCTGTCAACTATAGTATAATACTGCTAGCATGTCTGTTGTTTGAAAGCAGTCAACATAAAATAAAGATTTAATGGATTAGATTCGACAAATACTTTTAAGTCTACAATAAAGTTTATTAAAGCAGTTGTGCTAGTTGTAAATATCAAGGGAAATATAATAAACTTTAATTTTCTCATTTAATAATCCAGACAAAGGAAAATAGATTCTACCAAATTATATTTAAATGAATAGATTCTACAAAAATAGATGTAGATGAATAGATTAAACAAAATAAAGGTAAATGCATATTTCATACAAAAATATATGTTTTTTTTAATAGATTTTACAAAAGATCATTTATTTAAACAAATAAATTTTACAAAAAATGTAAATTTTACAAAAATAGATAAATAGATCACATCTAACTAAGCTTGTGGGTACGTCAGATAGACCTTTGATAGGCCGGATACCGTATGAAATAAGTAGATTATACGAAAATAGAATAAAAAATAGATTATGCAAAAAAATTAAATACACAGAAAAAGTGCAAAAAAATTAAATACACAAAAGATAAAATTGAATACTGAATAGATAATACGAAACTAAGAAAATAGATTTAAATGAATAGATTTCACGAAGATAAATTCAAATGAATAGACTGTACTAAAAAATGTAAAGAACGAGGTACTTTACGGATTTAAGATTATTTAAAAGGTAATTAAAATCCTTTGAAAAAAAATATATTGAGTAAATTAAACAAAAGTAGATTAAAATTATTAGATTACACAAATATATAGATGTGAATCAATAAACAAGTCAGAAACGCTGAAATCAGATTTGGATTGGGGGGGGGGGGGGGTGCAATTTGTCAAATATTTGTTTTTTGAAGGAAGTATTTATAGATGATCGAAATCTTTTAGTAAAAAAGTTAAACCTGAGTTCTGTTGGTATATCATCTTCTCGCTTTGACTCCGGTTGTTTTTTCTTCCTTCTAATAGAATATAAGACTTATTACTTGATTTACTGCATACTGTATTTTCTTTGTCTGCAGTAACAAAAAGTAAAAACAAAGACTAAACAAATGTTATACATTTCTCTCAGAAGTCTCATGTTTTGGGTAGCACTGTATCGCCTCTAGGGTTTCCATTAGCAAAACTTTTGAGAGATTTTTGCGAAAGAAAGCGAAAATTTTTGTTTTCGTTGCGTTATATTTTTGCGCGAAAAAATAGCACTTTGCGCAAATATTCGCAAACTTCATTTCGCGCAAAATTGCTATATTCCGCTTTTGCGTTGTTCTGTTTTGCGCAATTTTGCGAAACACATCAAAAGGGTGATTTTAAGGGTGTAAATTGTATTAATCTAATCTAATCTGTACATCCAAGAAAAATAAATACAAGAGCAAAATTTGGCTTGGTTTGTAGGTTATTTAGCTCTATGTGCATAAAGAAATATATGCAAAAAAGGCCATTTAAGTTTCTCCCATGGTCAGATTTAGAGATAGAGTTTTCCAAACATCTATAAATTATCTTACAATCATGATAAACAGATTCGGTATAATTCGTTTAGTAAATTCTCCTGTTTGGTTTTTACTATTTTCCACAAAATCGACCCATAATTGTTAAGAATATGGCCTTTTCAGGCTAAAAATAGAAAAAATAATTTTTATCTTTGCCTCTCATTCAAAAACCCATAAAGATATATGCTGATCAAAATGTTGATTTTTTTTATCATGGCTTTAAGATAATTTACAAACGTTTTAAAATTTCTAGCACTAAAGCTGACCGTGGGAGAAGCTGAAATGTGCTTTTTGAACATATTTCTATTTGATAAATCTAAAAGACCTAATATTTGAGTAGTGCGTGAAAATGAAAATATATATATATACCTTTTGCGTAAAACTTTCGATTTTAATAATAACTAGCAAAATTTATTGCGTTTTATGCGAAAAGATGAGCAAAAGCTCGAAAAAAAATTGCGCGAAAATTACGCAGCTTTTGCGTAAAAAATATGGTCATTTCGTGGAAACCCTAATTCTTCCACCCTATATTAGATTCAAGGAATGCGCTTTGAATTATGATTGGCTCTTATTAGACAACTTCTGCCAATGTTTCTAAAGAAATAAAAACATTTGAAAATATCCCATTTTAAATAACAAGTTGACAAAACTTTTGCTGGTTCCGTTATGAATGGAAAGTTTAAAGTCATGCGGCAAGAAAATATTAATTGCTATATATCCTTTAATAAAAACTGTTTTATAAGAACTATCTAAATGCTCTAAAAAATATAAAAAATTACTTTTGGTTGCTTTTTAGTTGTGAAATTACTCTCATCTGGCTCATTTTATATTGACCAATTGTTAGAACTCTAAAAATATTAAGATAAATAATTGCAAGCTTCTAAAATATGTTTATTCATCATTCCATCTTGGATTAAATTGTTTGCTGGTTAAACAAAAAATCAGTAAAAATCCGTATATCTTTGCAATCCAAGGTCTTAAAGTTTAGTAGATACTTCAAACTATAAATTTTGTTAGATAAAAAATACGTTTCAAAAAGATATTCAAAATTCAAGAAAATTCAAGATTGCGGTAAAGACTCAATTTCGATATTAACAGAATACTAATTTAGTCTATTACAGAATTGCTTGTTTCCTAATTCCAATACAAGTTAATAAACAATGAAAAATTAGACTTTTTTCTTTTACCAAGAAAAAAATCATGAAAATCTAGAGCAAAATTTTAATTATAATTCTAGTTACTGTTTAGAAGAATAATGCAGACTGCAAACTAGTACTAAACTGGCACGATACTAAAGCAAAATAAATATTCAAAAATAATACTTTTACCAACCCTTTCCTCAAACTTTTCGCAAACCAGTAAAAACACAAGGAGTTTCAAAGCAAGATAATAATATTAATAATATAAGAAATATTTATAATAACATCTGTAAATATGAACATTAATCCAATTTATGATTAATATTAATTCATTTAAAATTAAGGTTTTTTTAAAAGTTGCACTAAACAGTTTAATTAAGTCAAAAAGATGTTTAAGGAATTTATTTTTTCATGCATCTCATAAATGATAAACCACTCGAAATATGAGAAAAAGTTAAAATTTATGAGATATTAGTGGTACAACTTGGCAACCTCGTAGCACCTTGGATTTTGCGCTCAAGTATGAGAAATGTAAATGAACTGCACACTACAAACTTATATTTTTAATTGACAATGAGGCGGTGTAAAATTTTAATTCAACGAGAACCTTCCCCCCTTGATCAGTGAAATCTATGGATTTCAGCGGGGTTTTAGGCCCAAAAGGTTGCTGANCCCCCCCCCCATTGGAGAAATTCCTGACTACGCGCGCCTGTACAATGATAATCAAATAATCAAAATCATCTCTAAACAAACACATGGTTCTGACAGTAAAATTAACAAATTAAAATATTTTTGAATTCTGATCTTTTTTAAAAAAAAGGTTGATTCTGTGTCAAAGAGGGACGGAATTAAATCAATTGGAGAGAGATCACTGAAATACCTTGCACACCCCGGACTAACCAGAGTTAGAGGCATTCGGTTTCTTCTTTTTGAAATAATACGCGTTTTGGTTTATATTTTAACAATCTTTGAAGTTACGGATTTCTTTGTTTAATACTTTTTATTGAAAACTTATATGCCAACAAAAAAGTATTTTTGAAAGAAGGCTGAAAAATTATGTTTAATAGGAGAAATTGGGATCGAAAGTCATAGCTTACTGGAATATTGACAGAATCATTAAATCCACGTGTGCAGCACCGGTTTAAATCCTGATTTACCAATTCAAAGTAAAAACTCATTCATACAATATAACGATGGATTTTCTACAATAGGTAAAAGTAATTTTCATAATAAAGGTTTATTGTAATTGGAAAATTTACATGAAAAACTGGGAAAAAATATCGATGTCGTCAGTTTCTCTTTCCACCTTTTTCTTTTGAAACCTACCCCAGCTTGTCAAACCTTAACAAAATGAAGATACTAAACTTTAAAGTTTATTCGTTTAACAATAGTAATACTACTAGTATTAAAAAAGAGATTTTTTTAACAATACAAATACTCAGAATATTAAAAAAAGGAATTTTTTTCACCATAGTAATACTCAGAATATTATAAAAAGAAATTTTTTTGTTAAACAATAGTAATACTCAGTGTTATATAAAGTGAATTTTTTATTTTTAAATAATTATCCTGATTTATAATCAGGCTGACAACAGATTTATAATCAGGCTGACAACAGATTTATAATCAGGCTGACATCAGATTTATAATCTGGCTGTCATCAGATTTATAATCAGGCTGACAACAGATTTATAATCAGACTGCCATCAGATTTATAATCAGGCTGCCATCAGATTTATAATCAGGCTGACAAAAAATTTAAAATTAGACTGCCATCAGATTTATAATCAGACTGACAACAGATTTATAATCAGGCTGACAACAGATTTATAATCAGACTGCCATCAGATTTATAGTCAGGCTGACAACAGATTTATAATCATGCTGTCATCAGATTTATAATCAGGCTGACAACAGATTTATAATCAGACTGCCATCAGATTTATAATCAGACTGACATCAGATTTATAATCAGGCTGACATCAGATTTATAATCAGGCTGACAACAGATTTGTAATCAGGCTGACAACAGATTTATAATCAGACTGACAACAGTTTTATAATCAGGCTGACAACAGATTTATAATCAGGCTGTTAACAGATTTATAATCAGACTGACATCAGATTTATAATCAGACTGACAACAGATTTATAATCAGTCTGACAACATATTTATGATCAGACTGCCATCAGATTTGTAATCAGGCTGACAACAGATTTATAATCAGACTGCCATCAGATTTGTAATTCTAACCGTTTTTAAATAAATATTAAAAGTTACCTTGGTTTTGTTTGTTCTCTGAACCAACTCTAAATATCCTTGAAGAACCCTGGTAAGGAGTTATACCTCTAAGAATATGCTTGTAATGACCAAGATGAACTATTCTATAATTACCAGGAACGGCATCCAAGGGAATATCCCAGGTAATTGTCACCTTTAATAAATACATTTTACATTCTTCATTCATTATCTGGATTTCAGAGAGCTTAACGGGACTGTAAACGTAATTTCAAGCGACACTCCAATAATAGAGGGTCATTGCTGATTCGGTGCCCTTTGAACATTAATCTGATCTGTAACTAGGAAAATATGCTCTTTTTTCTTGATTGAAAAGTGTTTAATTTTGAGAATTTACTTCATTGTTTCTAAAGCAGAAGTGCGTGCGCAAGTCACTTTATTAAGAAATCACAATGGAAAATATTCAATTTTCAGAGAGAGGGTGATGAATATCTCATGCTTTGTTGATCAGAAAAGTTGTTATCAATAGTACCGCTATAAGACAGAAACGCCATTAAAATGAAGAATCTTTTGAAATGAAGTTTACAGTCCCTTTAATAAATATTATTTTTCGACTAGTGTCTCAAACTTACAGTCCCTTTAATAAATATTATTTTTCGACCAGTGCCTCAAGCTTACAGTCCCTTTAATGAATATTATTTTTCGACCAGTGTCTCAAGTTTACAGTTCCTTTAATAAATATTATTTTCGACCAGTGTCTCAAGTTTACAGTCCCTTTAATAAATATTATTTTCGACCAGTGTCTCAAGCTTACAGTCCCTTTAATAAATATTATTTTCGACCAGTGTCTCAAGCTTACAGTTCCTTTAATAAATATTATTTTCGACTAGTGTCTCAAGTTTACAGTTCCTTTAATAAATATTTTCGACCAGTGTCTCAAGTTTACAGTTCCTTTAATAAATATTATTTTCGACCATTGTCTCAAGTTTACAGTCCCTTTAATAAATATTATTTTCGACCAGTGTCTCAAGTTTACAGTCCCTTTAATAAGTATTATTTTCGACCAGTGTCTCAAGTTTACAGTTCCTTTAATAAATATTATTTTTCGACCAGCAGATCATTGAATATTTTTAAGTTACCTCACTCGATCCCAAAATAGAGTTTGTTCTGAGCCATTGTAGTTTAGTTTCCCAATCTGAATCCACAGCTACAATCCTATATTCCCCCTGCCCCTCCTCCAACTCTACCCGGAGAAAGGTTTTCTCCAGCATCAGATTGTTCCTAAGATGTCCGGAGATAAAGGTTGCTGTAACCCTGTCTCCTGGTCTAGCATCTCCAGGTTCAACAACACAATCTCCGAAATCTGAACCTGCCGGAGGTTGATCATAAACTACTCCAGGTACAAAGGATATCTGTGCTCCCAATAGATCATCAGGTGGTGTTCCAGCAGGAAGTTCCTCTCCAACCTTTAAGGCTACTGCTAGTTTAGAGAACTGTTGCTGATACGCCAGCAGTGTGTTAGGTCCGTATATAGTAGAAGCTGCTTCATATCTCTGCTTTTGATATTCCTCGAAGGTTGTAATATAATGAGTGTATGTATTAGAAAGTCCAGCTATGACTGGAACTATATCATCTCCAAGGGGTTTAAGGGAATCTGCCACAGTTTCTCTAACCCGTCTACCAGCCATAGTTGTTAGCTCACCAGGAACAGCCAAAAGATGAACCTAAAAAAAGAGAATTTTTAATTTAATTCTAGCTATTCACTCTGAAATATAAATATTGTGTATTTACCATACTTGCTAATAATGCAATCTTTACACTGATTATTTGATAAATTTTGATAATAATTCATTTGCAAAACACTTGTACAAACAGTTTTTTCTATGCAAGCAAAGATAAAAGGAGATTTACGGAGTACTTAGTATAAAGACCATTTTCCGTCAGGCCTTTACGGAACCGAAATTATACGGAAAAAAAGGAAACCCTAGCTTAGAGGGTGGAAGGAGGGGTGTGGGAGTGGTGGCGGGTGGAATAGGGGTGTTACTAATTTTACCTTTCCAATCTTGAGTATCTGGGTATCCACTACAGTAGGATGCCATGCAGAGGGTAGAGTAAACTCTCCAGTATCCAGTAGAATAGGTTTAGGTGCATGACAAGCTTCCTGCTCAGGGGATGGATCCTAAACATTGGTTTTAATAATCAAGATGGATCTTTTAATGATAAAAATTAAATGGAATTGTAAAGATCAAATATTAGGTAACCTTTAGTAGTCCTGAGATAAAATCCCAGAACGGATTGCCAGTAATGACGCCTTGTGTGAAATCAAATTCTCCAGGTCCATCTGTAGTACCAGCAGCAAAACTATACCCCAGAGCAGGTTTACAGGTTGTGTTTACAGATCCGTCCTCTAGGGTAACCTCATATTTACTCATATCTATCCATTGATGAATATAATCCACAGATCCCATCAGTTCCTCAAATCCTAGGGTTAAAAGAAAATAACGCAAGGTAATGAAATAATGTCAATATGTCTAACTAAGTTTATTATCAATTAATCAATTAATTAATCAATCGACTAATTTCTTCCCACAAACTTGGATTTTTATTCCTATATTTTGAAAACCCAATGCTTGATATTATAAATTCGGTTAAAACAAAGACTAAGTTTAAATTTAAAGATTTACAGAATTAGGTTGCACAGATACACGAAGTAGAAATGGAACTGAGTTTTTGCCACAAACTCAAATTTTCTAACACCTTTATCTCTGCGACCGGAAGGTGTAACCCTTTGATTTTTCAAACTTTTATTATTTGATTTAACATAATTCATAGTTTGAAATATCTAAGGTCTATCACATTGTATTTAAAAGATATAGAGATTAGAAAATCAGAGTTTCTGGCAAAGACTCAAATCCTTTTAAAGAACTTGAAAAAACTCAGATACTTTAGAAACAATTATAAACCTAAATAAAATTAAATATTAGTCCATATGCTACAACCTTGTACGTCTTTCATGGAAAAAAATATTGTGTAGATAGTACGTTTCATCAGTTTAGATCAACATATAGAATAATATGAAACAAACGGAATTGAGTCTTATTTAATTATTACTCAATGACGTAGAACTTAGATATTTCAAACTATAAATCACCTAAGTTTAAAATATAAAAAGTTTACACCATCAGATTGCAAAGAAAAGTGATAAGAAAATCAGAGTTTGTGACAAAGGCTTAATTTCTTTAACGCCGTTAAAACATTCAAACCAAGAGTGAAAATATAAAAGTAAAAATTTCTAAGCGATACCTTCAGTGTTTAAGAAGAGTTGTTTGGATACTTGATATTGTCTGTCTGCAATAATCTGGGTTGATTCAAACATATCTTTTCCTGGACCTGATGCAATACACTTCTGTACTCTTCCATCACATGTAGAGTGCTCTAGATCACATTCTACTCCTGTATCTATACATCTGGGACCCTGATAAATACACCAGAATCATCAAATACAGGTAATTTTCATATTTTAATGGAGTTTCAACGTAATTTCAAGTGACCCTCAAATTAAAGAGATACATGCCTGATTAATAATACCTCTGTCTGAGTAGCAATATTAAAGCTATCGTTGTTTTTATTTAAAAAATTGTAAATTTAAACCTCTGTCTGAGTAAAAATATTAAAGCTATCGTTGTTTTTATTTAAAAAATTGTAAATTTAAACCTCTGTCTGAGTAAAAATATTAAAGCTATCGTTGTTATTATTTAAAAAATTGTAAATTTAAACCTCTGTCTGAGTAGCAATATTAAAGATATCGTTGTTTTTATTTAAAAAAAGAAGCTGATTATTTGCCCAAAAACTCTTGATTTTCTAATCTCTATATCTTTGCAACCCAATATCATAGATCTAAGAAATTTCCAACTTGTAATTCTGTCAGATAAAAAATTCAACCTTGAAATATCATAATATTTCACAATGCAGGTGCAAAGACACACGGATTGGAAAATTTGAGTTTGTGACAAAGACTAATTTTTTTTTTGGTAAATTTCCTATTTTTTTCTGTTGCCTATAAATCCGCAAGTCACTTTTAGAGAGGAATTACAATTGAACGTTAACAATTTTAGATAAAAAAAACAACTCTGTGTCATTTCTGTTCAGGCTAAGGGATAAAGGGTACCGTTGTGAATCAGGTATTTCCCTCTTCAAATACAAAGTCACTTTTCATAACAGTCCCTTTATTTACCATAATATTTGGAGAAATATCTCCAAGATTGGTTGATGCAAAGGCAGCAACGAACGGCCCCTGACCGGTCACATAATTAGGATTCATCTCCTTCTCAAACATCTGGCTGGCGGCACCCTTGTTGTCCCCGGAGATGAGAAGGTTGGTGTTGTTCATCGAGGTTGGATGAACCGCGAACCAGTTGAGTACTCCTAGAGCCTGACCAGCATCATTAAAGAAGTTTAGTTGAACCATCTCTTTATCCGTATTCCCGGAGTATTTAGCTCTCTCCTCAGCAGGGTTGGCATCATAGGAGGTGGGGCTCCTGTTGATATTCGCCTCCTCTACTATACCAGAGCTAAACGCAAAATATTTATAATATTAATAATTAAAAATTTGTAAAGTTGCTGAGTTTTTGCCACAAACTGTGATTTTCCAATCCCCATATCCATACAACCTGATGGTGTAAACCTTAGAAATTTCAAACATATATTATTTGATCTAAAGGAATTCATCGTTTGAAATATCAAAGGTTTGCTACATTGGGTGGCAAAGATAGATAAATTAGAACATATGAGTTTTTGGAAAAAACACTCGGTTCGTTTTAAATAAATATTTGCACTGCAAGATTCAAAAATTTCTTCGTGCTACAGTTTTCATAATTTTGTAGCTTGATAAAAATCAACGATGAAATTGTTGTTTCTCTTCTAAAAAATGTCTTTCTGAAATTTTCCAACGTTTCGGAGTGAGAAATCTTAAAGTTTTTACTGAGCCCCTCAAAATGTCAAGAGAGAACAAAAAGGTTAACAAAGGTTGGAGATGAGCAATTGATACCTTAATAATATGATTGGTTTTACATCAGGGACTTAAAGTATTTTTTTTCATTTCCCTGAAACCATAGTTTTCCATGTTCTTATATTTCTAATATTTGATATAGACCACCCTCCACGGACCCTTAAAATGCAGTAAAAAAACAAAATGCTATTTTAATGTTCAAGACGTTTGTATTACAGAAACATCGAACAGAAATAAAACTCAAACCAAACAAATTCATAATCCCATCCCATAAAAGACAGTTTACTTATCCTATTTTCAAATTTTATGAAAACTTTCTTGGTACATCAACCTATTAGATTAAACATTTTATTTTGAAGTTGATTTATTTTAGTTAGGTAGCTAATTATTAAATATTTTCCCAGCTAAACAAAAAACTGCAGTATTTTGTAGCAGCAATAATTTGCTTTTATCTTTTTAACATTTCACTTTTAACTATTAATTTTGCAGATAAAAACTGATTAAAGTAACTCCTGTTGGAAAAAGGGGTTTTATTTTCCTGGATAATAATTTTTGTGAATATGAATTCGTATTATTGCGTATGTCTTATACAAATAAGAAATGTTGACACATTAAGACACCTCCATTAAGGGTAAAAAACATGAGCATAAGCACTTTGCAGTGCAAAGAAGTGTATAATACACATTATACATTGATACATCTGTGCTCTCCTAATCTGAGATATATAGATCCTGGTACGAAGGATACATGTGCTCTCCTAACCTGAGATAGATAGCTCCCGGTACTAAGGATACATGTGCTCTCCTAACCTGAGATACATAGTTCCCGGCACTACGGATACATGTGCTCTCTTAACCTGAGATATATAGATCCCGGCATTACGGATACATGTGCTCTCTAACCTGAGATAGATAGATCCCGTCACTACGGATACATGTGCTCTCCTAACCTGAGATATATAGTTCCCGGTACTAAGGATACATGTGCTCTCTAACCTGAGATAGATAGCTCCTGGTACTAAGGATACATGTGCTCTCCTAACCTGAGATAGATAGCTCCTGGTACTAAGGATACATGTGCTCTCTAACCTGAGATAGATAGATCCCGGCACTACGGATATATGTGCTTTCCTAACCTTAGATAGATAGATCCCGGCACTACGTAGCATGGTACTACGGATACATGTGCTCTGTAACCTGAGATAGATAGATCCCGACACTACGTATACATCTGCTCTCTAACCTGAGATTGATAGATCCTGGTACTACGGATACATGTGCTTTCCTAACCTTAGATATATAGATCCCGGCACTACGTAGCATGGTACTACGTATACATGTGCTCTCTAACCTGAGATTGATAGATCCTGGTACTAAGGATACATGTGCTTTCCTAACCTGAGATAGATAGATCCCGGCACTACGTAGCATGGTACTATGGATACATGTGCTCTCCTAACCTGAGATAGATAGATCCCGACACTACGTAGCATGGTACTACGGATACATATGTGCTCTGTAACCTGAGAAAGATAGATCCCGGCACTGCGGATACATGTGCTCTCTAACCTGAGATAGATAGATCCCGGCACTACGGATACATGTGCTCTCCTAATTGCCTCAGTAATACCATCAACCAGAGCATCCATTGACTCCTGCAGGAAACCAAGGTTGGGTACGTTAAACAACACGTACTGCATGAACCCTGGAAAAAAAAAGTTTTATCAGAATACATGTAATTCCAGTACTCAAGCAGTGCTGAATAAAATGTGATATCTCGGGAAAAATGCAAGAAATTGAATTGCAAGAAATCATTGATTTTGAAAGAAAGCATTTTGTTTAATATTTATATTTATATCATAGTCCTATTTATATTGACTACCCTTATATACCTGCTGGTCCTGAATGAGTATGGGTTGTAGAAAGAACAATATTTTTCTCTGTATAAACTCCAGGAAACATGGTTTCAAGTTTCTTAATTGTATATTTCTTCACCATCTGTCCCATCATTCCTAGGTACATCATAGAAATTATTTCTGCAGCCAGCTTTTCTTCTGTCCTCACATTATTAAACTGTTTTTGAAAATAGTTATGCTCACCAACAAATGTGTTTAAGAATAAAAAGGAATAGAAAGGCACGACTGTTAGACCCGATTTTTAGTCCAAGGAACAAAAAACACAGATCCATTTGAAATTTAACTTGATTTTTAAGCTACGGGTAAAACTATTTGCTTGATTACAACAGTTATATGGGTCTCTGTCTTAGTAAGATTTTTACAACTTATTTCTATCTTGAAGAAAAGCCGGAAATCAACCGAATTGAATAAGTAAATCATCCGAGTTATCATATGTTTAAAACCTTTAAATTAATCTCAAGTTTATCACCTGATATTTAAATAAATATTATAGAGAATGTTTACAATGACGCAAATTATTCTTTATATTGACAATAGATGACCTGCATCAACTGATACGAACACAACTCTCACACCTGTCTCTGGATCCTTTATTAAATAATAATCAAACAGTAGACATTTTTTTAATCCATTAAATGCAACAGTAATATCATTTTGCTAATAATAATACTAATAATAATAATAATTATAATAATTGCCTAATTACCTCTATAATGAATGCTCTAGCATAAAGCCTAATATGAATGCCATGAGTACTTTGTCCTTGTTTAGCATATCCCATCATACCGATCTAAACAGTACAGTATTAACGTTCATACAATTGTACACTGTACACTGTACAGGTTCAAGCGGGATTTTTCAGTTTACGCTGTGCAGTACATATAAAAGGTACACTGTAAAAGTATGTACAGCGTATACACAGGAAGCAAAATTAAAAGTGTTCTTAATTTACCCCAAACATTTTTGGCTTGAAAAACATCCTTAGAGTAGTTTGAGACACTGAACGGGTGAAAATGGTAAAAGCAAATTATCATGATTTAATGACATTCTGAAATTTTATTATACATATTTTAAAAAGAATTGTTGCCATAAACTTAATCTTTAAAACTTGAATGGGTAAACTTATGATATATGTCAAACTTAAATTATTTTATCCAACAAATATCATAGTTTTAAACATCTCAGGCCTCCGATATTGGGTTGCCAAGATATAGGGATTAGAAAATTAGAGTTTGTGGCAAATGCTCAATTCCTTTGTTCAAAGGAATTGAGTTTTTGACACAAACTCAAATTTTCTAATCTCTAAATATCCTGATGGGTTGGAACAAATGGAATTAAAAAATCAAAGTTTGTGACGAAGACTTAATTTTTCTTTATTTCAGACATGCATGTTAGGGTCTATTAAAATTCTTGTCAAGATGTGACATAAAAGTTTTATGGACGTCAAAAAGCCACAATTTTAAACGGCAAAAAAATAAGAAGAATATTTGTAACCTCAGCAGCTGGACCAGTACAATCTGCTCTACCAGTTCCAACATTATATCTTCCTCCAGCAACCAGTCCTACGGACACAACCACAAACAGACTAGATAGAATAACATATTATGAATACCTTATAATTGATGTAGTAGTTTGGTAGAAAAATATTTAAATATATATATATATATTTATTGTGTCTACTACATAAAGCCACGAATCATGTTAACAAAAAAATGAAACTAATAAAGTTTTGACGTGAAAATCAGACAAAGGTTTATCTAGGGTACTGTTGTGAATCGGACATGTCACTCTGTTAATTAAAATTACGTTTGCTGAGAATTTTGTGGAAAATTACTCTAAAAATGTACATTGGTCATTTGGGAAGTTTTATCTATAGTTCTTGGGAAAATGCTTTAGAATGAATTTGGAATGCCTTAAACTAGGAAACTCTAAAATGAGATTAATCACATTTTGTTTTTGAGTTTGTTTTTAATATTCGTGACAGAAACAATCTCAAGAACTGACAAGGGTCAACCCAGACCGAAACATATTTTTAATAAATGTGGAACTAACATCTACTTTTTTTACTCAACAGAGGTTTGGTCCATCACCATCACCGAATTTTAAATATTAATCACACATTATGTATTATTGTGTATATACTTTGCACTTTGTTACTTATTTATCATCATTGTTTGAATAATAAACCTTGTGTCTGCTAAATAAAAGAAATCTGAAATGATTACGAAGTCCTTCTTAATGATCCCAGTTTAAAAAAATTGCCTTAAAAATTTGGATTTTTTAAAATCCACGAAAAAAAATCAATAAAAGAGAAAAAAATTAAATTTAAAAGCCTGGTATTGAAACAATAAATTATCTCGTTTATTTAAAATATTCCTGATATATATATATATTGACCTGGTCAGTAACATCTCTGCTAGATGACTGCTATCTTTAAAACATGCTTATCTCTTGTTCATTATATATATATAACTATATATAACAGTGGTCAGATCTAGAATTACAGGGACAGGAAATAAGCACGAGATCCAAGGGATTCAATTTTATAAAGAAATTGAGTCTTTGCTCCAAACTTAAATTTTCAAACTTACATCTTCGCAACCTAATCCTGCAAATCTTTGATATTTCATAGTTTGAATATCTAAGGTCTACGACATGGGGTTGCAAAGATATGGGGATTAGAAAATCAGACTTTGTGACAAATACTCAATTTCTTTGCAAAGGAATTGAGTCTTTGCCACAAACTCTGCTTTTCTAAACCCTATATATTTGGATTCCAATGTCGTAGACCTTAGATATTTCAAACTATGAATTCTGTTAGATCAAATAATATAAGTTTTAAATATCAAAGATTTACGACATTGGGTTCCAAAGATATAGGGATTATAAATTCAGAGTTTGTGACAAAGACTCAATTCCTTTGGACTTGATGATAATCTTATACAACCAGGACTGTAACTGGGGGGGGGGCAACGTGGCGCTTGTCCCCCTCTCTCCCCTGTATGATCAAATTCAATGTGAAGTTTTTTCTTACTGAGTTACGGGCCTGCGCCTTTATTTAAAATAAACAATGTTTCTTTAAAGATGGTGTTAAGCAACTAAGAGTTAGCAATTATATCAATGCTGACCATAATTGTTTGAGCGCTACGACATCTTGCTCTTTCGCCATCTGGTTTAGAAGGGATTTTTACTTTGCTCACTACGTCATTAGCTCTAAATATAATATATATATAATATTCTATTCTAGTCACACCGTTTCACATTGGGACAGGGGTGCGGATCAAAAAGTGAAAAATGTACTTTAAACAATTTTTATATTTTTTTCTTTTTCATATGAAAGGTAATATCCTAGCTAGTACAAATGTCTTGCAGAAACTCTAAAATACAATGAAAAATCAATTTAAAACTTTATAATTTTCCAAAAAAGGGGTTGCTTCAAAAAGCTTGCATTATTTAATGAGAACTGAGATGGAATTTAAAGAATTTAAGCCGCGGTTTAAATCCGCCAAAACCCGGTTTAGATTAAGCGCCGGTTTAAATCTTGAAACATTTGATACAATTTTAAGTAGAACCAACCATATTTAAACCGCGGCTTAAATTTAAGCCGCCGCTCAAATTCTTTAAATTCGGCCACAACTCTAGCAATAACATTTTTTAAACTAGTTTTAAAAAATTCCTGGTTATAAGAAAATTTCAAAAAAATAATTTATCTTGTTTTTTATGTATTTTTGTCAAGAAAAAACAACAAAATTAAAAGTAAAATTTTATTTTACAGTGAGTTTCTTATTCCCAAAAACCCATATTCCAATATATTAAATGAAGTTTCACTTTTTGACAATTCTGTCCTAGTGTACGTTCTCGGCCCATCTTGAACGCTACGGCCTATTTTAACTTAAAGGGCTAAAAAGAAAATACTATTGATAAAATCTCATATGTCCATTGTTCAAGCCGCAGAGCTCGACCCCAGTCATATCCTGCTTTCATACTGTTCCGGTTTGGCCTGATATTGGTTAGCCGGTGGTTAGCACACTAAACACGCAAATATATTCATCAATTCTTGCATAGATGTTTTATTCAAAACATTTAACTTAGAACACTAGAATAAATTTACAAATAATCTTGAGCATTGTAACTCTACTAACAAGTATAACCCGTGACAGAAGGTTCTGATTGGACGCCAATTTATGCAAATTATGCAAAACACTTAATTTTTTATTCTCAGAATAGTCCGAGTCTGAATGTCATCTTCAAGAAAATACTTTTTTTTCATATTAACAAAGACGATAAAGTTAGAAGTTAGAAAGGGTATTTATTTTAACTTTTAAGGAATAATTAAAAACTTTCTTTTCTTTAGTATCAAAAATTTTAAATAGATAGATTTTAGATTTTAAATCTGTACGTCTACTATCAAAGGAGCGGGGGAAGGCAGGCGGCCATGGGCCACCACTATTTCCCCTTCCGTGTTACATATTAGCTTTTTTCTCTTCCGGCAGCCATGAGCCACCACTATTTCCCCTTCCGTACCACCACATTTGACTCTTCCGGGCAAAACTACTTTTTTAAATGCTATATTTAGGGCCTTTAAAGTGTGATTTTAAAAAATCCAGCCGCGTCACGCAAAAAAGCACAACTCAAACCATTTTTTCAATTCTACTTAAGATTAATATTTTGTGTGTTGAATTCTTAAACTGTTTTAAAATGAAATTTTTGACAAATTTGACTGAGTATTCACTTACTAACTCATTAAATTAAATCCATCTCATTAACCAATAATCATTAGCCTTTGTGATATTTCAAGATGCAATACTCAGTCAAATTTGTCAAAAATTACATTTTAAAACAGTTTAAGAATTCAACACACAAAATATTAATCTAAAGTAGAATTGAAAAAAGAAGAGAGAAAAGCTAATGTGTGGCACGGAAGGGGAAATAGCGATGGCTCATGGCCGCCTGCCTTCCCCCGCTCATTAAAGTTAAAATTTAAAGTTATTCTTATTTATTAGATAATTTTTTTTAAATATTGGAAAAATTATGAAATCTGAAAAAGAATTATATATTTTGGCTGAAGTATAACCATTGGCCAAGCCGAGGTTACGGGGGACATAAATATACCTGTGTTGATCACTGAGTACACTCTTTAGTAGTTCATAATCCTTCAACAACTAAAGAGGGGAGGAATCCGAAACTAGCAGCTAATAAGCACAAACAAATCCAACCTATAGCTTTAGAAAAGATCTATGGGACGCTATGGTGTCATCAGATTAAGTGGATAATTATGATACTTTAGGAAAATCAAGTTTTTTATGCCTAGCATCAGTTTGGAAACTTGCCCATCCTGCTCATTCTATAGTACTTTCCATTATAGCCCCATCATCTCGTTAACTTCTTATATTTGATATTGAGTGGTAAAGGATTCACACTGGCACTATATCATAACTTTAATATGAAAAAAATAGCATCAGTGGTCACTGATAGGATTTTGTTAAGAAAATGAAAATCAAAGACTGTTGTTGACAATCTAAATTGCTCAGCGTTGTGGCCGTGGCATTTAAAAAAAATCTAATTTTGAAAAAAAATTTGGTTAGCCTATAAAGTTACCTCTTGGGTACCCATGGGAGTTTTCCTCAAAAAATGTCAGCCAATTTTATCCAGCCGTTAAAAGCATGTATATTTAGATAAAATGAGTAATTTCTTCAAGTAGGTTGCTCTGTTAACAAATACAGAATCATGGTAAAACAAACTAGCAGACGTGGAAAAGTCAGCTTTCTTGACTATCAGGTATATTTCAATATCAGCTTCTTGACTATCAGGTATATTTCAATATCAGTTTCTTGACTATCAGGTATATTTCAATATCAGTTTCTTGACTATCAGGTATATTTCAATATCAGTTTCTTTTCTATTAGGTATATTTCAATATCAGTTTCTTAACTATCAGGTATATTTCAATATCAGTTTCTTGACTTATCAGGTGTATTTTAACATGAGTTTCTTGGCTATCAGGTAATTATTGATAGTTATTATCTAGACTATCTGGTAACTATTGATGTTTTATTTACTACCAAATATTTTAATTATAGATCAAAATAATTTTTTCCTATTGAAATTAAAAGTTTCAAAATATAGTTTTTTATGTCGTCATAAAAAAAATTTGTTAAGTTATCTGTTTTTCTAAACATTTTATGAAAATAAAAAAAAATATTCTATTAATTCAGGATATTGAGTATACAGAAATTAAACCTATCCGACCAAACCAATCCGTCATACTCGCTGGTCTAGGTAAGGAACTATGTTTCAACAATTAAAGTTAATGTAAACAATGCTGCACTATACACAAAATATTCAATATACAGTGATACCCAGAAAACTATAGAATAAGAATACGACATTAAAGTAATATTAAAGTGCATTTGATGTTGCAACGATGCTAAACTTTACCAAAAAGTTATAAAATCACTTTTTTAAGTGAATGGGTATGTTTACATTTCACAATTGCCGTGCCCTAATGTTAATTGGATTATTTTATGTCAAAATTTGATTCTTAAAGTCGACTTCTTGTTCCAGAGTTTTCTAGTAATCACTGAAAACAAATAACCCGTTTCAAAATTATATTAGGAGGTCGGTTTTCATGTTAAAATCCTTGACCGTTTTCAGATATGGGCCAAATCTCGTTTTTGAACTAATGTACCTTGAAAATATCGTAGATTTTTATCTGATTTATTCGTGAATTTTTAAATTTTAAAAAATTCCACAAAAAAATTAAATAAACATTTTAAATCCTTATATCCAAATATTTTCCCTGTGACAACTTAACGACTGCTGGCTGCAGTCTAGCTAAAAAAAATTTGAATAAAAATAAAAATAAAAACAGCAAATTTAAAAAATTCAAGTCAAAATTATTAAAATAAAAATGGGGTGGATAGCAAAGTTAAAATTTGTCATCAGACCACTTCATCATTTAAAATGATAAAAAAATATTTAAAAATCACATTTTTGATAACATATTATATGTATACATATATATTATATTATATATAACATATATCTGGTCAAATTGAAAATTTTGATAATATTGATTTATTAAATTTGAACTTAATTGAACGCAATTTGAATAAAAGCAAAATTAAGTCTGTTCTGTTACCATAGAGTTCCACAAATTAATAAATACACGGCCTACCATTAAAACGGAAATAATTATAGTTAATCACTGAGCTAATTATTCACAATTACAGAAAACTTGGAAAACTTTTCCATTACACAAAAATAAAGAGAATTTAACTTTAAGAAAGAATCAAGTATTCTTTTTAAATCAATTTAAAACAATCGTATAACACTATAGTCAACCCAAAGGGGAAAAAATCTACTTGAAACTGTAACTGCTCTAAAAAGTTAGACTAAGTTTCAACACTGGATCGTTTTTAAGCTTTTGGGTTTACCTCACTAAACAACTTATACTTTTTGTTTTAGATTTATAAAGCATTTGTTATTAGCTATAGCTTTCAATAGGTACCTAGGAAAATTCTTATCGATTCTGCGTGAAACCTTGCAATCTTTAGATCACTGCGCTATGAAGTACTTCCTCATAGTATAATCTATATAATAAAACTAAATTCGCTCATATACATGTATAACTGTATTTTGGCTGGCCAAATGGAAGTACAAAATTGGCTGAAATTTTGTGAGGGGGCCATGGGTACCCTGAGAGTGACATAGGCTAAAAAATTCGATTTTTAAAATTTTTTTCTTCCAAATTCCATTTTTTTTTAATTCTATGGGCAACGCGGGCCCTTCAGCTAGTATAATATAATTACCACCTCTTAGAAACTCTACTGAATGATGGTTCAATCATAAATAATACATTTTTTACAAAACTGCTGAAAACCAAATTCCTGACTTTTATTTTTGTTTTCATGATTTTCCAATAAATATTGTCCAAGACTAATCAATATAAGTAATTTCTGTCATTTTCTATCGAATTCTGATATTCTATATTCATAATATTTTGTCGTCTTAGAAGGCCTTCTACAGAAACCCAACCATGCCATTCAAAATACAAAATTTTTAGTTTAAAGGGAGTGACCGGCTATATAAGGTAGTTGAACTGAGTATGCAGTGTTGTGGAAAACTTCTCTCGGATTCATTTGAGACATATTAAACTTTTTAAAGATCTGTAAATCCTGAGTTTAACATTGATTTAGCATTTTTAGTTTATGTT
Organism: Eurytemora carolleeae; assembly: GCF_000591075.1. NCBI lineage: Eukaryota > Metazoa > Arthropoda > Copepoda > Calanoida > Temoridae > Eurytemora > Eurytemora carolleeae. Next base: position 362,737 of record NW_019402181.1, read on the forward strand.
TGAGGTCTGCCCACAATTTGTGGTATGAATAACAATAACAAATAATTAAATGATTTACGTTACCATGCTACATTTCATGAACACTCTCTTTCAGGTATCCAGGGTAGAAAGGTTCCTGCTTGGCATAAGGATAGGGGATACAGGAGTACTCAGGTAATATCCAATATCCATACGTAGAGGATACAGGAGTACTCAGGTAATATCCAATACCCATGCGTAGGACTTACATACCTATTTTCATATCAAATCAAAGTTAAATTATCTAATTCTTAAATCTCTGCAGCCTGAGCCCGAATTAAAAAATTTGTGCCGCGGCTTAAATTTAAGCCTGGGCTCAAATGTGGTTGGTTCCACTTGAAATTGTATTCAATATTTCAAGATTTAGGCCGGCACTCAATTGAAACGGTTTTTGGGGGATTTGAGACGCGGCTTAAATTCATTAAATTCGGACACTGATATCGTGATGTTTAATATTTAAAACTTTGAATATCGCTCAATCAAATAGTCAAGGCTTGGAATTAATATTATCAGACTATTAAGAGTATTAGGGTTAGGAAAAATAAAGAAAAAGAAAATCTAAAAAGGAAATGCTTTTAAAAGCGGCTCATTTTAAATTACTTTTAAATCATTTTGTGAAACATTGTTTGAAATCACTTTCTATTTGAGAATTAACGATAAAATCTTTTATTTATATTTAAAGCTTGCATGATAGATTTTCTTGAAATAATCGTAAATTCCAACCTTGGAGACTTTATGTTTTCCCTCAGGATATTTTATAATTATTTATTGAGGGTAATTTTGAGCTTGCTTAGCACGGTATAATGAGTGCATTGAGGTTAAATATCCCTCGCTAGGGTTTACAGTGTAAGTATTCAAGTATACAAGAGTATAGAACCAAGTTTACAAGTACTACACAGCTAATTGGTGTAACTAATTCTAGGGAATAAAGTTTCACATTGTTTGTTCCAATTCGGAACTGATTGATTGCATTTTTGGCTGTTTTGGTTTTTTAATAGAAAATTAAAGCAATATTTGAGTTTCAGACCGAGCCTCCGAGTCTCAAGGTTTCTATCCAGGGGTCATTTCTAAGTTTCTTTCCGGTTTCATTCTAGAAGTCTTGTTTAAGTCTATTTTCTTAATTTCTTTTTAGACGGTTTTCATGGGTTCTTTCCTAAGTTTCTTTCTTGGTTTCTGGTTTATCTAAATTTCTCCTTAGGTTTTCTGCAAGTTTTATCAAACTTGTTCTCTTTAGATTTATCCAAGGTTTTCTCCACGTTTATCTTCAGATTTATCCAAGGTTTTCTCCACGTTTATCTTCAGATTTATCCAAGGTTTTCTCAAGGTTTTATCTATGGTTCTCTCTAGGTTTCTCCACGGTTGTTTCTATAGGTTTTCCTCAACGGTTCTCACGTGATTTTCTCACAAGGTTTTATCCAAGATTCATTCTAGGTTATATCCATGCTTTTCTTTAGGATCTATCCAAAGTTCTCTCTAGATTTTTTCCAAGGTTCCTCCAGGTTTTACGCAAATTTTCTCAAGCTTTTATCCAAGGTTCTCTCTAGGTTTCTCCACGGTTCTCTATATAGGTTTTCCTCAACTTGTGATTTTCTCACAAGGTTTTATCCAAGTTTTTTTTATGGGTCTTCTGCAAGTTTTATCCAAGGTTCATTCTAGGTTATATCCATGCTTTTCTTTAGGTTTTAGCCAAGGTTCTATCTAGGTTTTATCCAAAGTTTTATCTAGGTTTTATTCTAGATTCTCTCTAGATTTCTCCACGGTTCTTTCTAAGTTTCCTCAACGGTTCTCACGAGATTTTCTCTACGGTTATCTCGAGGATTTCTCCCAGGTTTTCTCTAAGTTTTATCCTAGAGTTTATCTAGGTTTTATTTAAGGTTCTCTCTATGTTTTAATCTAGTTTTTTTCTCTAATAGATTTTATCTAAGGTTTTATCTTGGGTTTATCCAAGGCTTTCTTTAGGTTTTTCCTAGGTTTTCTCTAAATGTTATCCAAGGTTGTATCTAGGGATTTTACAAGGTTTTCTTTAGGTTTTATCGAATGTTCTCTCTAGGTTTTTTGCAAGGTTTACTCTAGCGTTTAATCAAGGTTCTGTCTAGGTTGTATCCAAGGTTCTCTCTCGGTTTTAATCATGTTTCACTATAAAGTTTCTTCATGGCTCTTAATAGGGTTTTGACCTAGATTCTCTCTAGCTTTTCTCTCAGGTGTGAAGTACTACCTAGGCTTTCTTCACAGTTCTCCTTGCATTTTTTCTCTCGGTTCTCTCTATATTTTCTCCAAGTTCTTACTAGGGTTTCTCCAATGTTCCTTGAAACTAATTTTATTCCAGGATGCTTCATAGTTTTCTTTAGGGTTTCTCCAAGACTCTCTATAGGGTTTCCCTAAAGTGCTCTGAAGGTTATTTTTCATTATTCATTCTATGGTGTATTATAGTTTAATTCAAGGTTTTCTCTATGGTTCTTTCTAGGTTCTATCCAAGGTTTGCTCTGGGGTTTCTTCACGAGTCTTTTCCAAGGTTATTCTTAGACTAACGGTATCTTTTGGTTTCCCAATTCCGTCTAGAATTTCTCCAAAACTTTCTCTAGGGCTTCGCCAAGGTACTCTCTGGTTTTTTCCCAAGCCTCTCTCTAGAGTTTTCTTCAATGTTCTCTTTAGGCTTTCTTCAAGGTGCTCTCTAGGTTTTTCCCCCAAGGGTCTCTATAGGTTCTTTATATTTAAGGTTTACCTTTAATAATCTTGTAGAGGCTCTAATGTTCTATAATATATAACAATCATGAAGGATTTCATGCAATAGAAACATTACAGCAGAATTATTACAAGTAATCGATTAAAGTGTGCAATGTTGTAACTTTTTAAGCAATTAATTGCACTCTCTTTTACGGGTGTTATTGGCAGTTTATATGATACAATTTACCTCATTTTAACAACATTGATGTAAAGATCTCTTCATTTTCTATCTGAAACCTGATATATATATAAAGTAGTAATCTCTGTATGCCTGTTTATCTGTTTTTTTGGATGTCACGCTCATAACTCAGGGGACATAGTTCTAAAAATGGTTTATTGCCCATTTTTAACACTGAGTGTTAGAAATTGGCCGAATCGCGTTTAGGAACTAATATCCCCTAGGGAAAACGTATAAATACCCTGACTAATTTCCTAAAATTTTTATTGGGGAACTCAGTTGAACCACGGAAATATTTTTTATTTGGTTTCAAGTTCTTAATTTAGTAGGTTGACTTTTATAGTTTCCAGGTAAAGCTGGGTTCCTAAGCTAGTCTTTGATACAGTAACTTGTCCTCACGTCAGATTATTATCATTATAAGGGTTCTGATATTCTTTAATTGACGAGTCAGGTTGAGCGCCTCTTTGCTAAAAAAGAAACCTATATAAATTGATTACAGGGTGTCCCACGAAAAAGTTGTTGGGCAGTTTTTAATGTCTTCTTCCATAAACTGTATTAGATATTAAAGACTTTTTGCAGTTTATTTCATGAAAAAAAATCTTTCATTCAAAGATATTTCACTTTGAAATCAATTTTACTACAATATGAATGCCATATAATATTATTTGTTTTTCTCTTTGGTATTATACAACTTAACAAATTATGGACAAAACATTTAAAACTATTCACCAACTGTCATGTTTCGTAGGACACCCCTGTAATTGTTTCTAGGGTGCAGGATACAGTGATGGACTAGTTCTTCACTCTGCCAGACCTAGAACTCAACAGGTTCTCAATTATTTTAATTTTCTACATGGTTACACATCATAAATAAAATTTAAATGACGACCTATAGTAAAATTTTAGCTTTAAAATAATTTTCTTGCAATGAGTTTGCTGAACTACAAACTTTCAGAAGTGGTTAATTCCGCCTTACCTAGTTTAACTTCTATTCACACATTCATAAATGTTTAACTCTGTTCTTAATACTTCTTCTTCTTCTTCTCACTTTTCAGAACCTTTCATATTCTGATATTAAAGGTTTTTCTTCTCACTCCCTCATAGATTTTGATCTCTAATTAGCTTACGGTTATTTTATCACTTAAACATACATTTTAACCTCTTCTACCCACTTTTTCATAAAGGAATTGAGTCTTTTCCACAAACTCTGATTTTCTAATCACTATATTTTTGGAACCAAATCTTGCAGACCTTAGATATTCAAACTATGCATTCTGTTAGATCAAATAATCTGAGTTTGAAATATCAAAGGTTTACAACATCGGGTTCTAAAGATATTGAAGTTTAAATATTTGATTTTGTTCCAAAGACTCAATTCCTTTCCATCTCTAACATTAATGGTTGTTTTTCTCAAATAAATCATAAATTTCTATCTCTGATATTGACATCTTTTCCCAATTATTTATAAACTTTCATCTCTGATTTTAAAGTTTTTTCATTTTTTCATAAGTTTTCATCTCTGAAATGAGGATTGTTTCTTTTCACTTATTCATAAACATTTATCTGTGTTTTGAAGGGTTGGCCAGCTGCTAAACAAGTTATATTCCATATATCTTCCTCTGCTAGTGGAGAAGTTAGATCTCCTGCTCCAATCAAATCCATCCTTGCATCCTCTCAAGATGGACGTCGGGCTCAAGGTACATAATCTAGGAGCAGTTGAAAGTTGTTGTTTTGATTTAAATCGTACATATTTCAAACCATAATATAACTGAATTATCTCTTCAAAAATATCCTGGAAAGTCACAAAATTGTTTTATAAGATTTGGATGAGGTCTACCAAAGCTTGGTTTACAAACACTTGGATACAATAAGTCGGGTAGAGGATGGAGGTTTATCTAGGCTAGAGGTTAGCTGGACCAACCAATCAGAGGCCAGGTACACAATTAATAAAACTCCATTAAACTCAAAATTAAAAATATAGAAAATATAGAAAATTGTGGTTATATTTTAAGCTTTAATACAACCAGCAACTAATTTTCGAAGATTTTTCAGTTTTCGATGGCGGATTTCCGAAAATCTTTAAAATCAACATTTTCGGAGACATTTTTTTAAAAATTCCGATCGACCATAAATCTTCCCTGAGGTCATTTGAAATCCTACAAAACATTTGGATATTCAAACTAACAACCATGAAACTAACAGACGAGCTTATTATATTACAGAGGGAAGGATGAGAAGAGGTCTAGATCTTGTAGTGGAGGTAGATTATCTGCTAGAAATACTGCTTCCTCAAATATATCAAGACCTAGCAGTAGAACATCTAGGCCTACTAGTAGAGCATCAAGACCAAGTAGCAGAACATTAAGATCTGGCAGTAGAGCATCAAGACCTAGCAGTAGAGCATCAAGACCAAGTAGCAGAACCTATCATCACAAGACCTTGTCAGTACAATCTCAAGGTAATTCTTGTTATATTTTCTATAATGTAATAGCTTAGGAACCTAGCTTTGCTTGTAATCTAAAATCCATTTATAAAAGTCAACCCACTCCACTTAGAACTTTAAACTATAATGTAAAAACATTCCCGTGTCTCAACCAAGTTTCCTAATTAAAATTTGTGGAAACTGCAGTCAAGGAGTTCATGAGTGATGATCAGACATACAGCAAACAAAGAAAATTAATACTTTATGTATTTCTGAGTATTTTTGCATGTTCTATGTCGGATTCTATGTCTTATTCTATATCAGAGAATTGTTTGTTTAAGCCCTTTAAGTCTGAGTATTCTATGTCAGATTTTTAGTTTTATTCTGTGTCAAATTTTTTGTCTGATTCTAGGCCTGATTCTATGTCTGAGTATTCTATGTCAGATTCTTCTTTGTTTGATTCTATGTATGTATTATTGTTTGTCTGATTCTATGTCTGATTCTTTGTCTGATTTTATTTCTGATTCTATTTCAGAATTTTGTCTAATTCTAAAATATTGATCTTGTTTTTAATCCTGAATATCTTGTAAAACTAGAAGAAGAAGAGCAGGTAGATGACAGTGATGATGAACTGAGTATTCTTGGTGACAGTATTGTTAGGAATATTCAAACAAACAAACTCAATTTATCTTCTTATAGCTGAAGTGCCCGACGTTGCCCGTGGAATTAGAAAATAAAATTTTATTTTTTAGCCTTTGTTACCCTCGGGACACCCATGGGTTCCCTCAAAAAATGTCAGCCAATTTGGTCCAGCCGTTTGGCCATCAGTTAAATAGTTTTTATATAGATAATTATTGTTTCATATCTAAACTCTGAATGTTGTTTATTTGAAATACTGTGACAGGGAATCCTTAAATCATGTCCTCAAACCGGAACAAGATTCAGATTCAGTAAGAGTTAATATCCAAATCTTTTTCTAATATTTATGGTGGGACAATTTTGCACAGCCTTCACAAAAACAAACAAATTTGGGGTACCAGGGAATCTGCCACAAAATCAAATTTTGTATTTTGTAAACCTGTGATATTTTTTTAACTTAAAGGAATTGAGTCTTTGTCACAAACTCTGATTTTCTAATCACTATAACTTTGGAACCAAATGTTGTATACCTTAGATATTTCAAACTATGAATTCTGTTAAATCAAATAATCAGAGTTTGAAATATCATAGGTTTACAACATCGGGTTCTAAAGATATTGGGGTTTAAATATTTGATTTTGTTACAAAGACTCAATTCCTTTATTGATCTATTAAAATTAGTAGTTTAAAATATCTAAGGTCTACGACATTGGATTGCAAAGATGGAGGGAATAAAGTTTGCAGCAATATACTTTTCCTATAATCTGACAGACTTTAAAGAATTCAGTTGATTTATATGAATTACAATCGGATAGATTTTTCATATATGTTTAACAGATCTGAAATCTGAGAATCTGTATATTTCAGGATCTAACAGAATTAGCTGCGGAGCTGCTAGCTTCAGATTTAAGGGATGACCAGTTCACAGAGATAGATTATATTAGGTAATAGGTACAGGGTGTCCTAAAAACCAGTTCACAGAGATATATCACATTAGGTTATAGGTACAGGGTGTCCTAAAAACCAGTTCACAGAGATAGATTATATTAAGTAATAGGTACAGAGTGTCCTAAAAACGAAATCTGCAAACAATTTTATAAAGAATAAAATTCAAAATATATGCTCCTTAACAACAAATTAGCTAACGGAATTTTTTTTGTTACATTTATGGTGTGGATTATTAAATAATTGTAAAAAAAAACTTTTTTGTGGACTTTCACTTCTGATGAAATTTTACAAATGATTTTATGCTCTTTCTTAGAAATTATGAAACGTAAAAACGTCTCATGTTATTAAATAAATCCTAAGATTTTTCTCCATAATACTGCACTCTCGGTTCAAATATGTTGCCATAGCCGGTCTCTCCCTTTCAGTGTCGACTTCTTTATCGTCTTTATTCCGCGACATTCTTCCGTGAACACCATAATACTAGTCAAATTTAACCAAAGGAAATTCTTAGTCTTAGGATTTCCAAAATTTAGTCTGATATTTTCAAAATTGACATAGATATCTGGGAAATTGTTCAGATTTCCAATTATAAAAAGATTTTAAATTTGGAAAAAATCTTGTATCTCCGTCAGTCTAGAAGAAAAAAGACCCCATTTTGAAGACCTCATTAGAGATTACCCTCTATAACATTTTTTAATAATTCAAAGTCAAAGACGATGTTTAATGTTGTCTCTCTATGATTATTGGGACACCCTGTAGAAAAACAAACTGTATTATACTGGTAATAATGTAGAATATTTTTCTTTCTTATCTGAAATTATATATATATTTTTGGATTTAAATTTTTAAAAAAGCAAATGAAGTGGGTATTAAATGGATAGAGAGAATTGGTTGAAAGTTCAACTACTTCTATCTATTTTTTTATTCCGAACTATTGATACTTTTATATTTAGAAATTTTTAAAATTAATTACTCTAATTTATATTTCATTTTTAACTTATCAGTCGATTTTTAAGTCAGCAGCTTAAGCTCTGTTTAAAAATGGAAAGAACTGACATTTTTAAACTTATATGTCAAATGTTAAGTCAGCAGCTTAACCTCTGTTTTAAAAATTGAAAGAACTAACATTATTTTTAACGTATGTGTCAAATGTTAAGTCAGCAGCTTAACCTCTGTTTTAAAGATTGAAAGAACTAACATTATTTTTAATTCCATTTTAGGTCAGGGCTTGCACCAAATAGTGATGCTTTTGTAGAAAAGAGTTAGTGGACGGAAATATTATATTTACTTGTGATGCAGGAAATATCTAAAACACGTTGTTTTAAAATCAACATCTGATTGTTTACTGTTTATATTTATCTTATAGTTATTCTTATAGTTATATATTGTTGAATAAAAGTCGCCCTTTGTCACTTCTTCCAACCAATTTTATTGGTTTAAACTTATCATGTATATAACATAATGTATAATAAAATATAGAAAAATTATAAATTTATAAATGTTTTCTTAAATTTAGTTTTTATACTTTTTGTTAAAATTAGCAGGCTCACAATAAAAACAGAATGTTTTTGTGTACATCGATTGTACTTTATCTATGGTAGATCATAAACTTTTTCCCGAATAGCTTTTCCTCAAAGAGTATTTTTTCAAATGTTAAATCAAATCTAAGGGGGTGAAAATACAATTTTCGATAAGAAAAAATGTTGGAAGTGGACCCAGTGCAAAGAACATGAGCCTCTTTAAACAAATCGGGAAATAACATATTTGTCATTATTAGTAAAAATACCATTGAATAAATGTATTATCGTAACTGTTGAAGTAATTTTTAGCACTCCTCCATTTGTAGAGTGCGGCGGCATGACCGATTTTTCTACCTTAAAAAGTGTTGAATTATGAAAATTTCCTTCGTTGTCTCTACTGCATATATCTGGAAGTCACTTTCATAGAGAACCCGTAATTTTTAGATAAAAATACTAAGCTATATCCTTGATCAGGCTAAACTTTAAAGGACACTGTTCTAAATCGGACAGTTTGAAGTTTGGTTCTGTTATGGTATTCCTAAAGGTACCACCAAACAGGATATTGTGGATGACTTGGAAGAAGCTGATATTAAGATAACAGTTGGCGATATTGTGCAGATGTCTAAACCAAATGAAACATCAAATGTTATAAGCTTTAAAATCTCTGTTCCAGCTGAAGATCTTGAGAAAGCCTTGGATCCCACTGTGTGGCCCTTGCGAGTACGTGTCCGTGAATTTATCCATTATAGGAAGTGGTATTCTGATAGAAATGGAACCACAAGTGTAGAGAAGAATAGTGCTACTGGTGGCGCAACAGCAGTACAATGATGGATACTTTGTGCTTAACTAGCTATAATAGTGGGGGTATGGGAATTGATAAACAGAACTTTATAAGTTTGCTAGCCTGGTTCTCAGACATTTTATGCATTCATGATAAATATGTTATGTAGTGATTAAAAATCAATGTTTTCTATTTGTGCATAATTTTGCATATTTTTTCTCTTTTCTTTTGGAAATCTGTATTTTCAAAAAAAATTTATTTAAACAAATTTAAACTACACCATTTATATATGTATTTATATCTTTGTGTGTGAATAAATCTTTATAATATAATAAAAATTAGAATCTTATCTTAAGATCAATAAATACAGCGGCTCTGTAAACTCTTGCCAGCCTTAAAATTGGATGACAAATGTTTTAGTTATAGGGAGTGACCGGCTATGTAAGGTAGTTGAACTGAGTATGCAGTGTTGTGGAAAACTTCTCTCGGATTCATTTGAGACATATTAAACTTTTTAAAGATCTGTAAATCCTGAGTTTGAGCGCACATTCGACGTTCAAGACTCCTACTTTGGGGGTGGATACATTTTCAGATTAGTTTTTTTTAAATTATTAAATAACGACAACGAAAAATAAAGTAAAAATTATACAGTAATCTAATTGGATGGTTAGGAACATATTTCTCAAAAGAAATTTGTCAATAAATCAAGGCTAAAATCGATTATTTCGTTTTCATTATTATATTGAATTTCTTCGCAGATTTCTTCAAATTCTTCAAATGTCGTCTTTTCAATAATAATTCTAGAAAATCTGTGAAGATCTTTGTGAATAATGAGGAACCAGAATAATGAGAAAATAGAAACTAATAATTGAACAAGATTACTTATTTTCGATGATAAGATTAATTTTTATTTTCTCGACATGATCCTATACATGACGTCTGTAGTTTATTGTAGAACTTTTTTTTACATTTTATGTCGCCGGTATTTAATAATTTAAAAAAACTAATTCTGAAAACGTATCCACCCCCAAAGTAGAAGTTTTGAACGTCGAATTTGCGCTCAAACTCAGGATTTACAGATCTTTAAAAAGTATAATATGTCTCAAATGAATCCAAAAGAAGTTTTCCACAACACTGCATACTCAGTTCAACTACCTTAAAATTACATAGCCGGTCACTCCCTTTAAGAAAAACTTAGCAAGTTGGGATGTTAGAGAATAAATTTCTGATGAAATAAAAAATTGTAAATCTTCAAGTTGTTAAACAATTAATTCCTAGTTTACAGAACGTATTTACTAACTCTTCTTATTTACACAAAGATTTAAAAAAATTATAAATCTTTTATAATTTGTAGGTTTAGTCTTATTCCATTCTTATCAAATCATTGTCAAGTACGTTTCCCATGGTCAGATAAGAATAATTCAAGTAAATGAAATAGTTAAGATTAAATAAAAAAAATTCAATTTTCTTAAAAACCATTTTTATCCTTGTAGCTAAACATAATGTGCCAGTTATGTTTAAACATCATACTATATTTACCCCTGTATAATTTTAATTAACAATATCTTAACACCAGACCTTGCAAACATCTTAATAATAAAGATAATAGAAGATTAGCCACTGAGAAAAGTTTTTATTATTACGTAGAAAGTGTTCAGATGCTCAGCAACTAATATTTAAATATTTGCAAAACTAATAAATTTCAAAGATGAATTTAGCAGGATTGTTCAAAACAGGTACTTTAGTACTTACATAAATATCTTATAAAGATGGAATGTCTTGAGTACTAAATTCATGTGAGTTCAAAATGTAATATGCTTTGGTTGGTTCTTTAAAAAATCCGAAAAGTAATTAAGAGCTTTTGCCATAAACTCAAATATTCAAATCACTATATTTTTGCAACCCAACGTCGTTATAGACCTTTGATATTTCAAACTATGAAATCTGTTACATTTAAAAATCTAAGTTTAAGCCTTTAGGCTTAAAAAATATAGCGATTACAAATTTTGAGTTTGTGGCAAAGACTCAATTCCTTTTACAAAGTAACAAATTACTTTCCTAAACCTCTAATTTTCCAAAATATATTCCATCAAAATTTGATGGTTTCTACGGAATAAATTTGCAAAGATATAAGGATTAGAAAACTAGATTTAATGATGAATAGAGTTATGTAACAAATATAACAATGCTGTTGCTTAATAACTGAAATTATAATGTTCTTTCTTTAAATTTTAGGTTATGGAGCTGACATACTTTTTCAAAAAACCTTTTTTAAAAACTAATACATGAAAAACACTAATCTTTAAATTACCAAATTCTTTAATAAAATTGTATTCCTTATTTCTTAATTTCTCCTAGTCGGAGTTGTTTTCGGAGGCATACTTGTAGCCGGCGGTATAGGATTAAAGGTGAAAAAAAACAAGAGTTTATAAAACATTTTTTCGTTATATCAAGGATTTTTTAATGTTTTTTTTTCTTTAAAATCCTCAGAATAAAGTGAAACTGACACCAGGTTCAGCCGTTCCTCTCTTTTTGCTAATCTCGAGACTAACATAATCTCGAGATTATGTTAGTCTCGAGATTAAATATTTAGATCAACAAATTTGATTCTAAGAACGCCAGATTGGTTCGTTTTCTTGACTTGAAGGGCCTTCACTTAATTTCTCACCCATTTCTTTATTAATACATTAGTTAAAATTGGTTAAAAAAAGAATCTCAAATGTATTAATAAATATTTTTCTTCACCGATTAATTTACAATCTGGCCGACAAAAAATTCTTTATTTGTTAGAAATTACGGATTTCTCTCATGGGACAGAATTTTTTTTCAAGGCTGTCATTGGTCAATACAGTTTAGGAACTTTATTCCTGCACTCTCATTGGAGAAAACAATGTTAGGATATCCAAAGTGAGCGAAAGAGTGGATTAAGGACTAAAATCAAAAGTTTCCAAAGTGGATATTCGAATTAAGTAGTTGGGATTAAAGGGTATTCATTCTAAAGTTCCCACCTCCGGTAGGGTCCCCATGGGAAGATTAATGGAAGGTCATTATTCAATATATTTGTGGAAGTCCACAAGTGAACACAAAAAAATCTGCGAATCTTAAACTAGAGAAGCGCTTTAGAAAAATTTGCTTATGGTTCGCATTTTTCCTGTAATAGAATTAGTAAATCCGCGGGTTTTGATAATATCATTTTGAGAATTGTTTACTCTGTCATGAAACAAAGCTTAAAAAAGACTTATTTTTTATTACGTGAAAGGGGGTGGAGGGAAGGGTAGCCAACAAGTTTTAAAAGAGGGGTTCAGTATTGTATTTATATTTAAATTTAATAATATTATTTTGCAGTGGGGAATATTCCCTATAGTTGTTGAAAACATGATTTTGGAGCAGATCAAGCTTTCTCCAGATAATACAGAGATATGGGATACTTGGGTAGGTTTATGATCAAGTTATCTCCAGATAATACAGAGATATGGGATACTTGGGTAGATTTATTATCAGGCTTTCTCCAGATAATACAGAGATATGGGATTCTTGGGTAGGTTTATGATCAAGTTATCCCCAGATAATACAGAGATATGGGATACTTGGGTAGGTTTATGATCAGGCTTTCTCCAGATAATACAGAGATATGGGATACTTAAGTTTATGATCAAGTTATCTCCAGATAATACAGAGATATGGGATACTTTGGTAGGTTTATGATCACGCTTTCTCCAGATAATACAGGGAAACCGGAAACTTGGGTAGGTTTATAATCAAGCTTTCTCCAGATAATACATAGATACGGGATACTTGGGTAGGTTTATGATCAAGTTATCTCCAGATAATACAGAGATATGGGATACTTGGGTAGGTTTATGATCAAGCTTTCTCCAGATAATACAGAGATATGGGATACTTGGGTAAGTTTATGATCAAGTTATCTCCAGATAATACAGAGATATGGGATACTTTGGTAGGTTTATGATCACGCTTTCTCCAGATAATACAGAGATACGGGATACTTGGGTAGGTTTATAATCAAGCTTTCTCCAGATAATACAGAGATATGGGATATTTGGGTAGGTTTATAATCAAGCTTTCTCCGGATAATACAGAGATATGGGATACTTTGGTAGGTTTATAATCAAGCTTTCTCCAGATAATACATAGATACGGGATACTTGGGTAGGTTTATGATCAAGTTATCTCCAGATAATACAGAGATACGGGATACTTGGGTAGGTTTATGATCAAGCTTTCTCCAGATAATACAGAGATACCTGATACTTGGGAAGGTTTATGATCAAGCTTTCTCCAGATAATACAGAGATATGGGATACTTTGGTAGATTTATTATACAGCTATCTCTAGATAATACAGAGATACGGGATACTTGAGTAGGTCTATAATTAAGCTATCTCCAGATAATACAGAGATATGGGATATTTGGATAGGTTTATATAATACATTTTATTCTAGAAAAAAAATAGATATGGGACACTTGGCTAGGTTTATAATCCATTAAATCACAGCACTTTTTTAAGTAACAAAAATTAGTAGATTATATATGTTTAATTAATGTTATGGACATTTAATTTTTTTCTATGACCAAAGATGAAATGTGCAAATGCATAAAATGTTAATTTAATTTGATTTAATTATTTAATTTTGAAGATTGAGCCAACTGCTCAGCTTCCTGTTTACATGAAATTTACATTTCTAAATGTAACAAACCCTGAAGAAATCAAGGTAATTATTTATTAACACTTATTCCAAAAATTTATACTGTTATTATTTTATATTTGATAAATCAAAATTTCACTTTTCATCATGTTTTTTATAATAATTTCAATTAGCTGGATAAAAGCGAAAAACTTAAAGTTGCATGACTCACGGTCACGAGTAAAACCCCCTTGAACGTTGAAAAGTTTTAAACTTTAAAATTTAAAAAAACGATAGAATGAATTAAAAACTATTGGTGATTAACGAGAGATAAAGCCCTCTCCAATTTCAGATCAGAGCTATGTCAATAATAAAGATAAATGTTTGTTTTTAATCTAAAAATTGACAATTTTGAATAATGGTTTCTGTAAGAAACCGACTCATAGTGGTTCAGATAAATACAGGTTTCGCACAGAGAAAGGGTTTCATTGTGAATCGTACGTGAAACTCTTCAAATTAGTCCCTTTAAGTTAAAAATGATATATATTGTAGGACGGTGAGAAACCAATAGTAAATGAGGTAGGTCCGTTTGCATATAGAGAGGTGAGAAGGAAGGATGGTGTCACAATAATGGATGATTCTATTTCTTACGGAAGGTGAACAAAAAATGTTACATATATGTGATGAGAATTTAGAACAAGAGGTGGGATGGATTTTAATAAAAAACATTAAACAAAACATTTCGAAGGACTTATTTTTGTAGTCCTTTTGTAGTTTATGACAGTTTTTAGTTGGAGAGAGGGGGGGGGAGGGTCGGTGTTAAGATGTATCCTTAAATATTCAGTCATTGCTAAGCCAATTTTAATCCAAGTTTAACAACAAATATTTAGTTATATCAGTTACGAGCTAGATGAGAATGAGTCCTGTCCATCCTGCACCGAAGATACAATGGTAAATTACATTTAAACCACACTGAACTAGACAGTAGTAAAATGTCAATTTTATCCGAAATTATTGGCCCGAATTGTTGGCCTCGTAGTTTATTTAGTTTTAATATTACGCACAAGTAAGAGAAAAGAAATTTAAATTAAATTTTATTTCTAATCAATCGTTTTATAATAAAACGAGTTGGTTTAAAACTGACGTGCAATTTACTTGAGTATGACGTAAAATTGTTTGTGAAATATAAAAAACAGGTTTGTGGATCCTTTCATATGAATTAAAACTATCCAGATTGTTCTATGAACAGAAACACTGAAGATACACTCTACAGAACAGCCAAGATGTACAAATAGAGGAGGAAATCTCGAGGATCTATGAGGACGGAATCTATCGTCCTCCAGATATGATTGAGAAACCAGGAGGTTTATGGATCACAGGATCTAATATGAGCCCTCTGCGGAACGCTGCTCTTAACTGGCAGCTCCCCAAAAACCAGTTGTGGAAACCTCAGACTCAGATTCATTGTTAGAAGAACTCCTAAGAGATACTCCGGAACATAGGTACTCGTCCAGTTCAATCTCCGACTCCAGAATATCCTGTAACTCCATGAGCAGCTAGGATAACTGAGGAAGTATTTTATGAAACAGCAGAAGATATGGAAGATATTGTTGATGAACATACAAGCTATACTTGAAGAACGGCTGCATTGGTTAAAGGATGATATTTCATCATCTGAATCCTGCAATCCTAGGACTCCTAGTCCAGATATAGAACTAGAAGACTTATCTGAATCTGAAGAAGCGGCTCAGAGAGATCCTACTCCTGAGCTGCTGAACGAAGTATTCGAGTTAAGAGATCCTGAATTAGTACAGTTAGATGAGATGGGCGAAGCAGAGGAAGCTGTTCAGGGACATCCTGGTCTGGAACATCTAAATAAGAGCTTCAAGTTTAGAGCAGCCAAATGAGAGATCTGGATTCCGATAAGCTGCTCAGACAGACACTGAACTGGAACAGTTAATAGAAGGATTCCCTGAAAAAGAGGATTTGAGGATTGCATATTGGAAGTATATGAAGACTAGACAGATAATTGCAACAAATGAGGAGCAGCTCAGAACTTATGATCTTTACTGATTTGTCTTACTTCCGCTGGATTTCTTTAAACCACAGACTGGAATGGCTGGCTGGAGTATTGGAGGAGCTAAATATACTCAAGGACCTTATAGATGGACAGAGGACTAACGTACTGCATCTAGCTGAAGTGTGGTCTTCTACAAACACATACAAAACTGATTAAAACAAGAATAAACATAAACAGATGTATTTAGACAAATAAACTAATAAGCCGATAAATCACATTCATTCATACTCTGAGAGATATATCTATACATATAGAGAGAGAACATCTATTGGGTTTATGAAGCAAAGTACGGAAATCTAGAGAAAGACATTTGTACACGCCCTAAACAGATGGAGCAAATGATCGATCTCGAAAATCCCTAAGATTTATATCTGTAATTGTAATCAATAGAATAGTGTTAATAATTACATTAGCTGGTAAAGCTAAAAGTTTCGCTAACAAATAGAATTGTTCATAAATTGACTTCTTCCTTAACTGTAGTTATTAACATCTACCAAACAACAAAAACATCTCTGAAACAACAACAACAAAAAATAGATTAATTTAACACATTAATTTTTCCTTCATGTATTCTGCAGATATAACCAGAAAATTTTTAAAAACTATTATTTGTTTAGATTACAGTTATAAACCCAGCGCTAGCCGGAATTGTAACTCTTATAGAGGTAGGTTTTGTAAAAAAAAAAACACATATATAAACAAACTTTTTGAAATTTTGTTTGTTTGTTTAGGATCTTGCAGGGGATATAGAAATTGATTTAGGTTATGGGTAAGATTTTTATTAAGGTGACATTAATCAAGAAAGGAATGGACTCTTTGCCACAAACTTAAATTACAAAGATAAAAGGATTAGAAAATTTCAGTTTGTGGCAAAAACTTAATTCGTTTCAGAACATTCTCCTACAATACATACATTTGTAGAATCTTTTTGAGCTTAACTTAAAACGCTATATTATAAATTTTGTCTATTTATAAATGATCTTATTTTGTGCAGACCTCAAACTGTGGCCTCCCTAATTCTGAGTATAATTGATGCGGTAAGTTCATGATTAATTCCTTGTTTTGATTTCTAGTTTTATATTAATCGTTTTCCAGGCTATAACTGAAAGACATGGAGAATACGAAGATGACCTGTTTACTACTGAAACTGCAAATAAGGAAATAGTTTGGTTTAAAAACAACTAACTGAATTGAATTAGAACGGTGGAGTGTTACGTTTTTGGCATATGCGTTTTGATTCTTCAATTTGAATTCAATTTTTATTTTGGTCTTTAATTCCACCATCTTCAAATTAACAGAGCTGTCTTTTCATTTTTTTAACTCTAAACTAACTCTATAGAAATAAAAAAGGTGAAAAAATTATATGTTTAATATGTCAAATTATAAACAAAGGCGTGCTTACAAGGATAAAGACCGAATCGTAAAATCTGCGTTTACTTACACTTACACAGACATTTTCATCGCTCTACCAAATATAAAATACCCTCATGCTTCATTGAGTGTAAATATTTTCAATATTGCCCATCTTGTCAAAAATAATTCTCATCTTGTCCTAAATATTGCTCACCTTGTCCTAAATATTACCCACCTTGTCCTAAATATTGCTCACCTTGTCCTAAATATTACCCATCTTGTCCTAAATATTACCCATCTTGTCTTAAATATTAATCATCTTGTCCTAAATATTAAATATTACCCATCTTGTCTTAAATATTAATCATCTTGTCCTAAATATTAATCACCTTGTCCTAAATATTGCTCACCTTGTCCTAAATATTACCCATCTTGTCTTAAATATTAATCATCTTGTCCTAAATATTAATCATCTTGTCCTAAAAATAAATCATCTTATCCTAAATATTGCTTACCTTATCCTAAATACTAATCATCTTGTCCTAAATATTGCTCATCTTATCTTAAATATTGCTCACCTAATCCTACATATTGCTCACCTTGTCTTAAATATTACCATCTTGTCCTAAATATTGCTCACCTTGTCCTAAATATTGCTCACCTTGTCCTAAATATTAATCATCTTTTGTCTTGAATATTACAAAATTTAAAACAATGCTCCCCCATCAAAGTTTACTAGGAAGGGAAATGAATGTTCCCTGAATTTAGTAAAATTGCATGATGTTTCAGAAATAAAAAAATAAAAATTTTTAGCTTGAAAACATCTAAATTTTAAACCAAATATATGTACCGGAGAAAATCAGATAAAAAGAACCCAAAATTCGTTGTCAATTATTAAGATTTTTCATTCCCCCCCCATTTCCTGTTAGAAATGCCCCTTTTTGGTCCTTTCTCTTTGATTTCCTGGACACATTTTTGCTATATAACTTTTGATTTTTTTTATGTTAAGATTATTTAGCGCTTGCAGAGCATAAACGTATATTTAGACACCCAATATTATGCTTTGATAATTTTCTCTCTTTAGAGTAAACCTAATTTCCTTACAATTAAAAATTGTCAGAGAAATTGTAATTTTACATTAAAAACTATATTTCTCAAAGTTGTTCAATGTTAATATTGACAATGATTATCCAGTCAAATACAAGCAAATACCTTCAAGTGACTAAAGCCCAATTTGTACCAGCTTAAGCTAAGAAAAGTGTTTTATAAAACAGATACTTAGATATCCATATAGTTGATATTTGAGCCTACCTAAACTAAGAAAAATGTTTTCTAAACCCAACTATATGAGATGTCTATTTGATATTTGAACCTATCTAAACTATAAAAAATGTTTTCTAAACCCAACTATATGAGATGTCTAATTGATATTTGAGCCTTCCTAAACGAAGCAAAATGTTTTCTAAAACCAACTATATGAGATGTCTATTTGATATTTGAGCCTATCTAAACTATAAAAATGTTTTCTAAACCCAACCATATGAGATGTCCATATAGTTGATATTTGAGCGTACCTAAACTAAGAAAATGGTTTCTAAACCCAACTATATGAGATGTCTAGTTGAAATTTGAACCTACCTAAACTAAGAAAATGTTTTTTAAACCCAACTATATGAGATGTCTAGTTGATATTTGAACTACCTAAACTAAGAAAAATGTTTTCTAAACCCAACTATATGAGATGTCTAGTTGATATTTGAGCCTACCTAAACTAAGAAAAATGTTTTCTAAACCCAGCTATGATTAGTTGATATTTCAACCTACCTAAACTAAGAAAAATGTTTTCCAAAACCAACTATATGAGATGTTTATATGTTCATATGAGTTGATAGTTGAGCCTACCTAAACTAAGAAAAATGTTTTCTAAACCCAACTACGATTAGTTGATATTTGAGCCTACCTAAACTAAGAAAATTTTTTCAAAACCCAACTTTGATTAGTTGATATTTGAGCCTACCTAAACTAAGAAAAAAATTATCTAAACCCAACTTTGATTAGTTGATATTTGAGCCTACCTAAACTAAGACAAATTTTTTCTAAACCCAACTTTGTTTAGTTGATATTTGAGCCTACCTAAACTAAGAAAAAATTTTCTAAACCCAACTTTGATTAGTTGATATTTGAAGGCTATGAGCCTGGTGTATTGAAGTTTGTTCTATATCTAGTTAATGCCATTGAAGAAACTCCAGAGGAAATACTTTTCCCCGTTGAAGGTAAACATGTTAAAGAGACAATTCACGTAAAATCCAGTGCCCCATTTAAAGAGTTACCTACCCGATTCGGAAACGTCCCCTTTAACCCTGTATATAATAAAAAAGATGGAGATCTCATTGTTTTTCTTTGAAAAATTATTAATTTTCAATTGCAGTTTCTGAAAAAATGTGACTTGCAGAGGAAGACTTGCAAAGTAGAAAATTGATAGAATTTATGTGTTTTCAAGATAAAATA
The DNA here is from genome assembly GCF_000591075.1 of Eurytemora carolleeae. Lineage (NCBI taxonomy): Eukaryota > Metazoa > Arthropoda > Copepoda > Calanoida > Temoridae > Eurytemora > Eurytemora carolleeae. The sequence goes on from NW_019402181.1 coordinate 382,555, forward strand.
ATGACATCTTCCTCAGATGAAAGCTTACAGTCATAAATGTGACAAAAAATGTCTATATTTTTATTGTTAAAACGAACACATGATTTAATTGTTTGTTTAGATCTTCCGCCGATTGAAATCCCGGATATAATAGCGGATGGAAAATTCGCCTTTTTCAAGGTTATATAAAACATTTTATTAATTGAATAAATTAAAATTTTAAATGAAATTGATTTTATTACTTCCACAAATCAAATAATATATGTTCTAGGGTAAGAATGGCACAGCAGATAATGGATGGTACAAAATTAATTCTGGAATTTATGATATCAGCAAAGTAGGATATTTGTATAATGACATCTTATAGTAAATGAATATATACATTTGCTTCGAAGCGAATAATAATGTACAGACTTATCTATATATTTTAAATGAAAAGTTATTTTTTTGTATATTTTTTAGGACGTTTAAAGCTAAATTTTTTAAAGGGATTGGACAAGTAATTTTAAATGACAATCCATTTAAAATGGCCTAGCTCCCACGACATTTTAAACCTTCGTCTGATCAAAAATATCGTCGTTTTCCAAAACAAAACATTTTAAAATTGTGGTTTCTCTACAAAAATGACTTGTGGATTTTATGCAGAAGAGACATAAAATTTAGTTAATAGGATTCAGCATTTTTTAACATTTAACAACGACACTATCTTCCCCTTAGTTGCGGAGACAAAAATTTGAAGGGTACAGTTGTGAATCAGGCATGTCACCTCTAAAGGAAGGGTCACCTCTAGGTTTACTGGGTTCCTTTTAACCATTGACTGAGTTTTAAACAGTTTCCCTGAGATCTTGAAATGTCCAAACTACAGAGCAATTCTGTCATCTTCATTCTTTCATTTTCTGTTTGATTTATTTCAATTTATCTATATTTTCTTTATTTAGTATCAGAAGATCCAGGAATACAATGGTTTAGATCGTCTACCTGAATCTTGGTGGGGAACCTTGGCCAGTACTCCTAGTGCTAACAGGTAACCCTGGCCAGTACTCAAAGACTCACCAACGGTTAGGTTATCATAAAGTTTGCAGCCGCAGCGCCCAGCCCTAGCCTGTCAGAGTTGCAACGCTAAGCCTCCTTGTCTGTCTTAGCCTCAGCGCTAGGCCTCCTTGTCTGTCATAGCCTCAGTGCTTCGCTGTCCTTTAGTTTAATTAAAATAATTTCTCTTTTAAACTATTGTTAATTTAAAAGTTAGTCAAAATAAAAAATTTGTCCAAACAATCGATTATAAGTTCTATTATGGATGAGCCAGAGTTATAACATTTAGAAAAAATGTATTAAAAAAGTGTTCCAAGGAGCTTATTTTAGATCTGGTGTTACTGGTTACTGCCATGAGTTGGTTGGAACAGATGGTACACAGTATCCACCCTTTGTATCAATGGTAAAATTTATTTTTATTTTTAAACACGGGTAACAAACATTGCATATTTTATACCAATCAACTTGAATTGAATATCTGGCGGTCAAGGAATCTTGTTTTCAGAACTAACCTGCTACTTTTAAAAAGAATCAGAAAATAGGTTTATCATTTTAGACAGTTTTGTTTATTATACATTTCCAGGATAATGATATATGGCTCTTCAGCTCTGATCTGTGTAGATCTATCTATTTATCCTTCTATGAAGAGCATGATATGGACGGGATCAACACTTATCAATTTAGGTCAAAATTCAAATACAATATAGAGGGTTCCCAGAAAGAATGAGACTTTAAAGTGACCGTATCACTCGTCTCTGAAGTGAAACTGTCTGTTATGGAAGTTTTGCAGAAATTGAATTTTTAAAATACTAATGACATAAAGTTTTGATACTAAAAATGGTTTGATTTAAACACTGATATTTTTACAGTTAGGCCCTTCATGTTTCATGTTTAATGGAATTCTTCCTGTTTTTAGGGTAAAGAAAGAAGTTCTGAGTTTTGATAATCCTGACAACGCGTGTTTCTGCCCCAATGTTGAGGAATGCGTAGAAGTGGTATTAATCATTGATACATACATTTGCTTTGTCTTCTGTTTTGTTTGTAAATTTATTGGTCTCACACGTTGGGGTTATTTTGTTCAATTTCATGTTTTGTAGACTTAGAATCTTGCTAACAGATCTAATTTTCTAGTCCTTTTATATATGCAACCGAAGTCGTAGACGTTTTGGATATTTCAAAACACTAGGTGTCATTGTCAAAATTTGAAATATCAGGTTGACACCATCAGGTTGCAAAGATGTTTAAGGGTTTGTAAGCTAAAAGTTGATGCAAGTGTTCAATTCATTTAAAGCTCAGTTTTTTTTTGACCTTGAACAAACAGAGAATATAAAAGCAACGTCGTCACTTCCCTCTTTACAAGCTCATTGATTCAAGGAAAAGATAACAATATGATAAAATGCATAAATGCAAACATGAGAGATAAGAAAAATAAGAGATAAGAACAATGAGAATTAAATGGAATTTTTTTTGTTACAATCTCTGATTTTTTACAATGTATATTTTTGCGACCCGAAGCTTAAAATTTCAAAGATCTACACAACCAGGTTGCAAATTTTTAGGGATAAGAAAATATAAGTTTTTATATCCATAAATACCTTTAAAATTTTTATTGATTATCAAGAAATATTATTGCTGGACACATATGTAATATAAATATTCGACAAAACCCTATTGCTAATTTAACAGAAAGTAACAATCATCTAACCCTTAGACTGTTATTGAGCCGTATACAACAAACTTAGTTGATTTCTTAAAATCAAAATATGTGTTAAAGTGTGAATTTTATATATTAGGTGAATTAGCATTCTAATAGGAAAGAAGTATGTTAAATAATTAAACGAATATATTTTAGACTGAGGATAAGGAAACGAATATATTTTAGACTAAGGATAAGGAAACGAATATATTTTAGACTGAGGATAAGAAAACGAATATATTTTAGACTGAGGATAAGGAAACGAATATATTTTAGACTGAGGATAAGGAAACGAATATATTTTAGACTGAGGATAAGGAAACGAACATATTTTAGACTGAGGATAAGGAAACAAATATATTTTAGACTGAGGATAAGGAAGAATGGGATTTTTCTAATTGTACTCACTGTAAAAATGGAATGCTGAACCTAATGGGCTGCCAGGGTGAGTCATTATTTATTAAAAATCTAAAATTCCGATGACGAAGTAAATCGAAGCATTTTAATGAATCTATTATAATCTAAATATCATTATAAAGTTTGTAGATTTACAACCACGCAAGGACATCAGATATATTTATAGACGTGGTCTTTTGACTGCTCAGCATTATGTTTTAATTGAATATTAAACTAGGAGCTCCTGTTATAATCTCCTTACCTCACTTCCTTGATGCAGATCAAGATGTTGTTGATGCTATTCAAGGAAACTATCATCTTTATTCACATTTTCTTAATCAAATCTTTATTTACATTATGTCATTTCAATCTTTATTTACATTGTCTTGTCTCAATCCAATCTTTATTCACAATGTCTCAATCCAATCTTTATTCACATTGTCTCAATCCAATCTTTATTCACAATGTCTCAATCCAATCTTTATTTACATTGTATCATTCCAATTTTTATTCACATTGTCTATCCAATCTTTTTTTACATTGTATCATTTCAATCTTTATTTACATTATATCATTCCAATTTTTGTTCACATTGTCTCAATCCAATCTTTATTCACATTGTCTCAATCCAATCTTTATTCACATTGTATCATTCCAATCCTTATTTACATTGTATCATTCCAATCTTTATTCACATTGTATCATACCAATCTTTATTCACATTGTATCTTTCCAATCTTTATTCACATTGTCTCAATTCAATCTTCATTCACATTTTATCATTCCAATCTTTATTTACAGGTTATACTTATTTACATTGTCTTAATCCAATCTTTATTTACATTGTCTCAATCCAATCTTTATTTACATTCATTTTATTCAATCTGTATTTACATTTTATATCATTCCAATCTTTATTTACATTGGTTCTATTCAATCTTTATTTACATTGTCTCATTCAAATCTTTATTTACATTGTATCATTCCAATCTTTATTTACATTGTCTTAATCCAATCTTTATTCACATTGTCTCGATCCAATCTTTATTCACATTGTCTCAATCCAATCTTTATTCACATTGTCTCAATCCAATCTTTATTTACATTGTCTCAATCCAATCTTTATTTACATTCATTCTATCCAATCTGTATTTTCATTTTATATCATTCCAATCTTTATTTACATAATATTATTCCAATTTGTATTTACATTATAGTTTTCCAATCTATATTTACATTGGTTCTATCCAATCTTTATTTACATTGTCTCATTCCAATCTTTATTTGCATTTGTCCCTTCAATTTTTATTAACATTGTATCAATCTTAACTTAACTGAAGAATACGTTCTTCTCTAGTTTTCAATACAATTACAGAATTTAAATTTAAAGAACAAAATCCAAATTTTGCTGATAATATGTCGATGAAACCATACCATTAAAACGAAATGTTTTTTAAAATGATGGTATGGTATAGGCATGAACCCGAACCCTGATTTACACACAACCTTTCTGAACATTGAACCTCTGACAGGTTATTATTTTGTGAATAGAGTTTAAAATATTAAATATTTTTATTGATTTATCATACAACTAGCAAGGAACCCAGCATTGCCCAGGTTTCTCACAGTCCTAGTCACTCCCGCCGTTTTCCCGCACTTGGTCGATTTTACCGGAAAACTAAATATTTGCTTATATAGTCGATCAACTCAACAATTATACCCTCAAAACCAAGCTACGAACATTCCAGTGGGTCTTCATAGTTCCCCGATCAAAATTTGAGGCAAATCAGTCGAGATATTTTTGAGTTATGATCGGACAAACAAACAGACAGACAAACAGAGATTAAAACATTATATTGATGACAACAAATACTCGATCTAGAAATAAAAAGTTTTAATATTTAAAAAATGAAACCTAAGCAATAATGTTGTTTATCTAGCCGAAGCAGAAATGAACAAGTCACTTCAAAGATAAACCATTTCCAAGATAAACCATTTCCAATGAGAAAATTATTGATCCATCTCCTACATGTTGATCAGACACAGTTTAAAGGGGAAATTATTGATCCATCTCCTACATTCTTGATCAGACACAGTTTAAAGGGGAAATTATTGATCCATCTCCTACATTCTTGATCAGACACAGTTTAAAGGGGAAATTATTGATCCATCTCCTACATTCTTGATCAGACACAGTTTAAAGGGGAAATTAAGTCTTTGGAAATTTCATTTACGATCCCTGTAAAGAAAAAAAAATGCAGCAAACAAACCCATTTTTATTAAATTACGAAATTGTATGTTCAGGAGTTTCACTAGACGCTCACAAGAGAATTCAAGTAAATGTTCCTCTGAAGCAAAATGATGCAATGACCTTACTCAAGAATGTGAGAGAGGTAAAATAAATCAATGTAAATGTAAATGTCTATAGACTGAAATATTTCAATCTGTTCCTAAACTTTAAATTAGTTTATAGAAGCGGTTTTGTTACATTTTTCATCCTGGTTATAAAATAAATTTTAAACATTTGAATATTGAGAGCAAACCTCCGGCCCTGAGTCCAGAATGATCCCTCTTTGTAATTTTAAAAGAGTGAATTTTCGGTCTTATGCAAAAGGTTGACAATAAATCATGATAATTTCTATATAATACCTGCACTCCTAGTTCAACTACCATGCTTAGCCAGTCACTTCCTTTAGACTGGTTTCTAATTGAATGAATGCTCCAGGCTATTTTCCCTGTGGTTTGGGTAGATGAAGGAGCAACCCTTGATGGAGAGAACTTGGATAAACTCAAGGCACAGCTGGTAAGTTGGACACATATAATTTAGAGTACCGAAATTATAGATTCTTTCATATGTACACTATACAGGGTTAACCACAAGAATGAGACGACTGTCTTGCATCCCTATATTCATAATACCCTGGGCATCTGTAAACTTGTTTCTTTCTTTTCCAAATCATGAAACAAACCACTAAAAGGCTAAATTTAAGGCAGAAGTCTCAATTTAACTTAGAGTCGTCATATTAAGAACTTCATGTCGTCTCTAAGTCTCATTTTTTATTAATAACCCTGTAAATGAAATATTTAATTCGACAATTTCTAATTATTTTAGAATAAATTTGGTTCCGTAAAAGCCTTATAGGGAACATTTTCTGAAGCTGTTAAAAATGATTAACGATTAATAATACTTGGAAAATGATGGCGGAACCTTTCTTGACCGATTTTTCTCTACCCCGAAAATACAACATAGAGCTTGGAGTGACATGGTGACATGGTGACATGGTGACATGGTGACATGGTGACATGCCTTCCGGAACGTTTATTCCATGTACTGAATTAATCCGACATAATCGTCCAATAAACTTTTTTCATCATTTCACACCTAGCTCTGCGTGTAGCGTCTATAAGAGTTAAATTTATTCATAATTCTATTAAGAAAGGTTACACTATACCGAAATAGTTCTGTAAGGAATTTACGGATCTGTAAAAAAAGTAAACCCTACGAAAAACATTAATATTTCGCATATAGTTTTAAATATCATATACATTGCTTATTGCTCAGTGTTGTTCCTCATAAGAAATGTATCATTTACTCTCAGTCAAATTAGAATCAATGGAAATTTAAACCCCCCAAAGGAATCAAGGATAAACCCGAGGGCTGCATGCAGTAAATGACATTCCTTTGTAAAATATTGTAAAATATATGTAAATAATAAGTTGATTAAAAGGGGCTGGATTAAATGAAAATTGTTGCATACCAAAAAACCAGCTTTTATAAATGAATGGTTATTTACGTGTTTGTTTCCAACAAGTTAAAAATCCCTTGAAGAAAAAAGTTTTAAAATAATCAAAGTCTTGAATTTTTAGGTGACTCCTTTTAAAGCTGTTGATATCGGAGTTGGATTTATGATTGGACTTGGAGCTATAATTATTATTGTTATATCTCTCATTTCTCTTTTATGCGGAAAAAAATAAACTAAATAGTTTCAAAATTAAACAAAAGAAATTCACCTGATCAAAAGAAAACTTTTATGAAGAAAATACCTTTTAAGCGAGCAATCTTAAATAATCTAGTGCGTTTTAAGTTTACATACACATTTTTATATACATAGCGGGGACCCGTTGCAAAGGGGGGGGGGCGGGCAGGGGCACGTTCCAATTAAAGGATGCCCCCCCCTACACTAAAACTCTCGTACGCCCCTGAAAGGTGGATTCATGGGGCAGATTATCTGAGACAAGATGAACAATTATACGGAGAAAAGAAAAGAGAAGGAAAAGGAAAGAAAGGATTTACGAGTCACCCAAAACAAATTGTTCAAGCATTTTTTCTGTTCATCAAATTTTATAAAGGAATGGAGTCTTTGTCACAAACTCTGATTTTATAATCCCTATACCTTAGCTGCACCCAATGGCGTATATGTTTCAAATTAAGAATTCTGTCAGATCAAATAATTTAAGTTTGAAATATCTGCAAATGTTTACGCCATCAGATCACACAGATATTGGGGTTAGAACATTTGAGTTTGTGACAAAGACTCAATTCCTTTAGTCATTTGAGTTGAGTAGGGTTTCCACGAAATGGCTAAATCTTTTGCGCAAAATTTGCGATATTTTCGTGCAAAATTTTTTTTTGGCGAACTTTTGCGCTATTTTTGCGCATGAAACGCAATGAGTTTTGCGCTATTTTTTTGCGCAATTTGCGCAAAACCGGAAATATTTTTTGCGAAAGTTGCAAATGAAACGAAATTTTAGTTTGCGCAATTTGCGCAAAACCGCAAGTTTTAAGCAAAATGTAACTTTATAGGCAAATTGTCAAAAATTGATATTCTAAGCTAAAATTAAACAACTGAAGATTTATTCCATACATAAAAAAAAATATTAACATACCAGTATTATAAAGATTATACTACACTCAATTAGTTACTTCCAGTTACAAAAAGTTTAAATTAAGGGACCAAAATTAATAAAATAGAAATTAGAGAGTGTGAAACTTGGCAATATTTTAATCCTATTAAATAATTTCAAGTGACCCTTAAAAGCTTTGCCTAATCAAGTATGAATTATATTCTTAAATTTTTTAATCAATTCTTAAATCTTTTTAATCTCGAAGAAAATAATGAAAGAAAGTAACCAATGCGTGAAGAATCCAATTTAAGGAAAAAAGCATGTCCAAAACTAAAATTGTCGAGAAAATTGTAAGATTTTTTTTTGTAAAAGCATGACCAATAGGAAGATTTTTCCAGAATTGAATTCTAAGAAACACACACCGTCCCCAACCGTTTGATTTTTACGAAATTGCGAAATTGCGCAATACTCTAGTTGGGGAATTGCGCAAAACTTGAGTTTCGCAAAAGCGGAATAGGGCAATTTTGCGCGAAATGACTTTTGCGAATTATTGCGCAAATTGTTGTTTTTCCGCGCAAAACTTATACGCAAAAAAAAATTTGCGTTTCGTTCCGCTAAATTGCGCAAAAGTTTTGCGAATGGAAACCCTAGAGTTGAGTGATCAGTTCATGAAATAATAGTTTATTTTTTATCGTAGGCTCGTATAGAAACATACGAAATTTTTATGTAGGGTGGGGAGAGGGAGATGAAACGCGCAGAAAGGAATTTCGATTCTTTGCCACAAATTCAATTTTTGTAAGCCTTATATCTTTTCAACCTTTGATATTTCAAACTTCCATTTTTTGATCTATCATCATTCATAGTTTGAAATATTAAAGGTCTACGACAATTGGGTTGCAATGATATTGAAATTAGAAATTAGAGTTTGTGGCGAAAATTCAATTCCTTTGTTATCCGCATTGCCCCCCCCCCCAAAAAAAAATATCGAATACTGAATAAAAACTATAAGCAGAAGCCCAAAGGGTTACGCGCATGCCGCGTAGTGCTATAGAACTAGAGATAGAAAAAGGGTAATGTTACAACGTCTATACGCAACATCCTCTATACTGAACTTCCGACCTACTAACTTTCTGACCTATTGCAATATCCGACCTACGACAGCTGTAGGTCGGTTGCACATTTTAATTTTTTTATCCGACCTACAGGCATGATTGAGGTCTAGTCATGTGCATGGAGCGAGGTCAGATGTACACTTTTTGTAGGTCGGAATACTCAATTTTTGTAGGTCGGATGTGCACTTTTTGTAGGTCGGATGTACTGTTTGTAGGTCGGGTGTATACAGTTTGTAGGTCAGATGTACACTTTTTGTAGGTCGGATGTACACTTTTTGTAGGTCGGATGTACACTTTTTGTAGGTCGGATGTACACTTTTTGTAGGTCGGATGTACTCTTTTTGTAGGTCTGATGTACACTTTTTGTAGGTCGGATGTACACACTTTTTGTAGGTCGGATGTACACTTTTTGTAGGTCGGATAAACTGTTTGTAGGTCGGATGTACACTGTTTGTAGGTTGGATGTACACTTTTTGTAGGTCGGATGTACACTTTTGTAGGTCGGATGTACACTATTGTAGGTCGGTTGTACACTTTTTGTAGGTCAGATATATTCTTTTTGTAGATCGGATGTACACTTTTTGTAGGTCGGATATTCTCTTTTTGTAGGTCGGATGTACACTTTTTGTAGGTCGGATGTACACTTTTTGTAGATCGGATGTACACTTTTTGTAGGTCGGATGTACACTTTTTGTACTACACGTGGTACCCATGAGATAGTTCAAACAACCAACATCAAACAATTTTGTTTCATTTTCATTTGAACTTTTTTTTTGTTCATTTAACTACTTTTCATTTGAACCCCAAATTACCTGTAAAAATAGTTCAAATGAACATAAAAATAGTTCCAATGAACAAAAAATATTTAAAATTAATAAAAACTGTTCAAATGAACATAAATATAGTTCAATTGAACAAAAAAATAGTTAAAATGAATAAAAATAGTTAAAATAAAAAAATAGCTCAAATGAACATAAAAATTGCTCAAATTAACATAAAAATAGTTCAAAAATAATTAAAAAACCAAAAAAAAGATGTTTTTAAAATAAATTCAAATAAATTTATGAGTCTAAATGAAAAATAGTTTGTAGGAACAAAAAAATTTGTAGACTATTATTTTGTTCATTTGAACTAATTTTATGTTCAAATTTGATCTAAAATGCAGCCGCGCTCGCTCAGAAATTGTCTAAAACTTGGCCTAACCCTGAAATAATACACATTTGAGCTATTTTTATGTTCATTTAAACTACTACCCAACAAACAAAAACCCGTGAAGAACACAAGATTATTTGGTGTATTTCACACAAGTGACCCGTCAATATCTCGTGATAATTCACGTGTTGTCAAGGTGAATGTCGACGATTTGATCACAGGTCTAGGACGAGGGAGGGAGTCCAGAGTTCCTCAAATAGTAATCACCGCCACCCAAATCTGTTTTGCGGCAAGCGCGCTCCTCAATTGGTAATCTCCACCACCTCAAATAGTGATCACCCCAAAAAAGCATAAAATTAAATCGTTTATTTCTTAGAAATAAGACCATATTGACCTATTTTAATGGCCCTATGGTGTACAATATTGTTAAAGCTTTCTTTATTGCTCATTAGTTTCGAAAATAAATCAATAAATATGCCACACTAAGTGCTAGAAATATATTACGTTTTTTAGTTTCAAGTTTCGCTTTAAGAATATTTGCGACATTTTCCTCTGAATGTTGTTTTAAACTCCTTATATAGAGAGGAAACTTTAACCCATTATTTGTGGACTAAATACTTCATTTTTAGTAGTGGGTGTGATGAGACTAATTTTTCAAAATTTTATGTTCTTTCTATGCATATAATTAGTTTTGTTGTAGATGTTGAACTCAAGTAGGCGAATAAAAAAATCTAAAAACTGTAAAGGTTTTTTGAAAATATCTTTTAAATGGAGATGGATATTACTTTGGTTGGGATGAGATAATTTTTAGTAAATTTTAAGTACTTTCTATGCATATAATTAGTTTTGTTGTGGATGTTGAACTCGAGTTGGCTAATACAAAAATCTAAACACTGTAAAGGTTTTTTGAAAATATCCTTTAAATGGAGATGGATATTACTTTGTGTGCGATGAGATAATTTTTAGTAAACAGGCAGCCCAACCTTTTTTGTATCTTGACGCCAATCATAAAATGCAGTCATTAAAGTGGCCAATTGGATCTAAGATTCGGTTAAAATGAACTGTGCCTTGATTCTCAGTTTTTGTTGACCAAAAAAATCTGAAAATAATTTGAAAATTTAGTTTAAGTCAATACAGATGCCATAAAACCCCGCGCGATAGATGTCGAAAATTGTGTTAAAAGTGCATTAAATTCAAATCACATAAAACAAAATTTTATGGTGATTACTATTTGAGGTGGTGGAGATTACCAATTGAGGAGCGCGCTTGCCGCGAAACAGATTTGGGGAACTCTGGACTCCCTCCCTCCTAGGACCGAGTTTTTACACGGTGAAAACCTGAGTTTATTTCACAAGATGAACATAGGATTTTTACATGAGGAAACTATTTTTCTCCCATCCCATCTACTTAAATTACATTTTTTAAACCCCACGGGAAAGGGGGGGATATATAATTAATTTCTGATATATAAATATATTATAAAATTACAAAATGTTTAGAAACTAAACATTTTAGTTTATACATTAAACATCTTGAACAAACTTTAAACTATTCTTATCACAAAGTGATATTTCAAGTCTAAATAATGTTCAGTTATGTTAATGTTTTCATACTTATAAGAATGCTTCTTCCTATATATATCTAAAAGGTCGATATTCCAAAAAGGGGTTGTTGAAAAATACAATACAAAATTCAATGTGAAACTTTTCTATACTCTGCTCATGCCTCTTATAATCTGAAAAATTTATGTCAGTTAAAATATTTCATTTTACTACAATAAACTTTTAGTTTCTAAAAGATGAGCAGAGACCCCAAGTGATGTGATTTTGCAACTCTATTAAACATGAAACATGTTGTTCTTCCCGTGATATTTACGAGAATTAAAATCTAAAAATTCTGGCATTGCATTACTTGAGTTTAAAACGATAGGATTAATATGCATGCTCTTGCACTGATTTATTTTCCTACGTCTACAACATGATATTATGTATATTATTAACATGTATTATTTCAGGGTTAGGTTAGGTTAAGACAATTTCTGAGGGAGCGCGGCTGCTTTTAGTTCAAATTTGAACATAAAAAAAAGTTCAAATGAACAAAAAAATAGTCTACAAATTTTTTTGTTCCTGCAAACTATTTTTCATTTTGACTTATGAATTTATTTGAATTTATGTTAAAAACATCTATGTTTAAGTGTAAATCCAACCTACAATCCATGACCATCCGACCTACAAAAGTGTACATCCGACCTACAAATGCATATATCCGACCTACAAAAGTGTAAATCCGACCTACAATCGATGACCATCCGACCTACAAATTCATATATCCGACCTACACAAGTGCATAAATCCGACAATCAATGACCATCCGACCTACAAATGTGTACATCCGACCTACAAATGCATATATCCGACATACAAAAGTGTAAATACGACCTACAATCGATGACCATCCGACCTACAAATGTGTGCATCCGACCTACAAATGCATCCGACCTACAAAAGTGTAAATCCGACCTACAATTAACGACCATCCGACCTAAAAATGTGTACATCCGACCTACAAATGCATATATATCCGACCTACAAAAGTGTAAATCCGACCTATAATCGATGACCATCCGACCTACAAATGTGTACATCCGACCATATTATGATATATCAGACCTACAAAAGTGTAAATCCTACCTACGATTGATGACCATCCGACCTTCAAATGTGTACATCCGACCTACAAATGCATATATATCCGACCTACAAAAGTGTAAATCCGACCTACAATCGATGACCATCCGCTACAAATGTGTACATCCGATCGACCTACAAATGCATATATCCGACCTACAAAAGTGTAAATTCGACCTACAATCAATGACCATCCGACCTACAAATGTGTACATCCGACCTACAGTAGGTCGGATCAAACAAAAGTTTTTTTAATTACGGTGCAACTGATCCCTATAGTTTAACAGACTATACAGCAGCTAAAAAGCAGCTGGAAAACCACGTGCAAGTAGGTCATAAGTGTAATATAGAGGATATGCGTAGGTCGAAAAATACACCACTCAACTAAACTTAAATTCTATGAGAAGAAAAAAGGACAACGGTCCAGAAAAGAATTGACCTTTAAAGTTTCTGTTGTGCAAAACAAGTATATAGGAGTACAATTATAATCTATAATAAGCTCTTCGTTCATTTATATGTGTAATAGCAATGAATGCTAGTGGAGGGCACTGCCCCCTTTCCCCCTGCATACGCCCTTGCCCTCCCCTTTAGTTACTTCTGACTCGTGAGTCTCGTAGGTCGGTTGATTTTGATTTTGATGAAATCTCAACGAAAGGCGACATTTTAACGTTTCCCCGAAATATCAGCTGAGAGGTATGATGTAACTACTGTTTCAAAACAAAATCAGCTGTTACCGTAAAATCTACATGGATATTCGGTTGAGAAAATAATAATTTAATTATTAATATCCGAGACCGACATCCGTCGCATGGGTCGTGTAACTGAAAAATGTAAAAAACGTCCTTAATCGATCTTTAGAATAATAAAATAGTTTTTCTCTGATACAAAAATGAGTTTGATTCAAAGAGCTATTGCTCAAAAAATATGCAGGTACGGTTAATATCCACCCAGCCCAGAAAGTGTCTAAACTTAACCTAAACCGCGGCCGCAGTGCTCGGCCCCCTAGCCTGCCCTAGCCGCAGCGCTCTGCCCAGAAAGTGTCTTAACCTAAAATAACCCTAAATAAATACTAATTCAATTGAAAATTTTTGAAAAGTGGATAGGAGGGGGGGGGGGGTCCAAAAATCGTTCTCTAGGACGGACCCCGTTTATTAAAAATTGGAAAGGTGCTTAGGGGTGGGTATACAGGCAAACAGGGTGCTCAGCCTCCCCCAAATAAATAATATTTAAAGTGCCTCTCATGTGCTATCTAAATTCAGGGGACATTAGTTCCTAACCTAACACTTGGCCCATTTCTAACACTGAGTGTTAGAAAAGGGCACAAATTGAAAGTCTGGGTGTTTGGGATCCCGGCCCATACCCAGATTAAAAGTCGATGATAAAAACTATATAAGCAACATTTTATAAAACATGAAGAGGACATCATATTCCCAATCTTAAGCTTTTTTAAAAACCAAATTTATAATAGGAGTTCTTTTTATATTAAAGCTCTTGACCGTTTTCAAGACAATGCCATGTCAGGTTTTCTATTTTCGAACATATCCTGAATTTAAACATTGTCGCGTTTTCGAGACAAAACCCACCCGTTTTTGTATATAATCTGCAATTCAAAACAAAACATACTATCATAATTGACAAAATAAATCACTGAAAACAAAAATTATCTTATGAAGACTAAATTAACTCCTGAATTATTTCTAGAATCTAAATTTCCACATTTTATCTGTTAAATCTTTATCGATGAATTTATTTTCAAGCATGTTAAACAAACAGTTTCCTGCATTTCTAGCTAAATCTATATTGTAAGAACAAAAGATATTAATATTTTGATTTCTGAATGCTGTGATGATTCTCAAATTTTAAAAGAACAGTGTGTTTTTATTTTCTATTTTTTTAATATTTTACATAATAAAAAAATCTTGTTTTGTTACGCAAGTGCGTAAAATGGACATTGATATGAATTCCTGTAATTGTCTCAAAACCAGGATATGTTCCGAAAACGCTAGATGAGGTGAAATGCTGTAATTGTTTCAAAATAGGGATATGTTCGAAAATGAAGTCAAGAATCATCAAAAACTAATTCTCACACCTTATTATTAGTTTTAAATTGACATTTATTGTTTCAATATATAGTTTCAGCCATTTTTTTATAAACAAATGGTGTAATTTTGTTCTACTCGTCCAGGATTTAAAGAAAAAGAAAAAGATAACTTTGCAGATTTGGCTCACTGAGTGTTAGAAATGGGCTATAGTGCTAGTTTGGAACTAATATCCCCTGAAATTCTAACAATTAACCTCTTAATATACAGGGTTGCCCACTAAGGATGAAACCTCTTGAGACGACTGTACAGAATGTGTTCTATCTGTTTACTAATATTAATGATTCCCTAAAACTGTAAACTTCTTTCTTTCTTTTCCTTTTCATTAAATAAGTTCTAAAAAGATTTTTTTTCAAGACAGAAAACTTAATTTAACTTTGTAATCATTACATTAAAAGAGTTTCAGGTCGTCTTTACAGTCTCATCTTCTGTTCCGTCCTGCTGCCACCTATCTTACCATGCCATATGTGATACATTATACACAAAACAAAATTAAGATTTCTTTTTCAAATTTATCCAGGATATGCATTATTCTTTTAAATACAAAATATTGTCTTATTCGATATATATATTCGATATATATTCGATATACATTGGATATATTATCGATAAATATTCGATATATAATCGATAAATATTCGATATATATTCGATCTCATGTAGTAGGTTTGCCTGTAAAAGCATAAACAACCTTAAATTCTTCCATGCATCACCCTGTTCCTGGAACTCTGGTAAATTCAAGAAAATTAAGGTAAATAGTTAAGAAATTTTAAGTAAACAAAAAATAACGGCTTTTAGGTAAACTTTAGAAAATATTGATAGTTAAGATGAATTTAGAGAAGTTAGGATGAATTTAGAGAAGTTGAGATGAATTTAGAGAAATTGAGATGAATTTAGAGAAATTGAGATGAATTTAGAGAAGTTGAGATGAATTTAGAGATGCATTTAGAGAAGTCGAGATGAATTTAGATAAGTTGAGATGAATTTAGAGAAATTGAGACGAATTTAGAGAAGTTAAGATGAATTTAGAGAAGTTGAGATAAATATAGAAAGTTGAGATGAATTTAGAGAAGTTGAGATGAATTTAGATAAGTTGAGATGAATTTAGATAAGTTGAGATAAGTTTAGAAAGATGAGATGAAATTAGAGAAGTTTAGGTGAATTTATAGAGGTTGAGATGGATTTAGAGAAGTTTAGATGAATTTAGAGAAGTTGAAATGAATTTAGCGAAGTTGAAATGAATTTAGCGAAGTTGAAATGAATTTAGAGAAGTTGAAATGAATTTAGAGAAGTTGAAATGAATTTAGCAAAGTTGAAATGAATTTAGCGAAGTTGAGATGAATTTAGAGAAGTTGAAATGAATTTAGAGAAGTTATGATGAATTTAGAGAAGTTGAGATGAATTTAGAGAAGTTGAGATGAATTTAGAGAAGTTATGATGAATATAGAGAAGTTGAGATGAATCTAGAGAAGTTGAGATGAATTTAGAGAAGTTATGATGAATACAGAGAAGTTGAGATGAATTTAGAGAAATTATGATGAATATAGAGAAGTTGAGATGAATTTAGAGAAGTTGAGATAAATTTAGAGAAGTTGAAATGAATTTAGAGAAGTTGAGATGAATTTCGAGAAGTTGAGATGAATTTTGAGAAGTTGAGATGAATTTAGAGTAGAGAAGTTGAGATGAATTTAGAGAAGTTGAGATGAATATAGAGAAGTTATGATGAATACAGAGAAGTAGAGATGAATTTAGAGAAGTTGAGATGAATTTAGAGTAGAGAAGTTAAGATGAAGTTAGAGAAGTTGAGATGAATTTAGAGAAGTTGAGATGAATTTAGAGAAGTTAAGATGAATACAGAGAAGTTGAGATGAATTTAGAGAATTTGAGATGAATTTAGAGTAGAGAAGTTGAGATGAAGTTAGAGAAGTTGAGATGAATTCAGAGAAGTTATGATGAATATAGAGAAGTTGAGAAGAATTTAGCGAAGTTGAGATGAATTTAGAGAAGTTGAAATGAATTTAGCGAAGTTGAGATGAATTAAGATAAGTTGAGATAAATTTAGAAAGTTGAGATGAAATTAGAGAAGTTTCGGTGAATTTTCAGAAGTTGAGATGAATTTAGAGAAGTTTAGATGAATTTAGAGAAGTTCATATGAATTTAGAGAAGTTGAGATGAATTTAGAAAATTTTAGGTGAATTTACAGAAGTCGAGTTTAAGAATAGAGAAAGAAATACAAAAATTGGCCACCCTCTGGACAAATTCCTGATGCGCCCTTGGACGAACGCTTACAACTGTGGAAGATGAAGACAACCTTTATACTCAAGTTTTGATTTTAAAAAGTCCATTGAACAAAAATTACCGCAATTGTGCAGTGCACCAGACCTTGGCTAGTTTCATTGAACAAGTTGATTTTTAAGCGAAGTTGCTTTAAGGTATTGTGGCCCTGCTGGTTCAGCATTGTTCTTATCGGTTCTGGTCGGACGCTACCTGTCTGGGTTGCCCGAACTTCCTGTAGATCTCATCTCTTATTACTCTTTTTACATTGATTAGTTGATTTGTCCACCTATTCGACATTTGCATGGGTCCCACTGTATAATATTTACAAAATCCTATATATCTATTTAGGGACATCCAGATTCTTACTTCCAAAGAAAATCTGTAGTTGAGCCGGAAACTAATCCAAACTTCCTCTTCAGTAGAGAATACTTAGGTTAAGTACAATTTATAATTAAAATAAAACCAATGAAATAACAGATTTATAAATACAATACTGGATTAATATGAGAATTAATATTTGACATCAAAATCGTCTTTGATTTTCGATAGTTGATGAATGACAAAATGTGTATAAAAATGTCCTTTGATCGTTTTATAATGACAGAGATATTAGTTGTTTCGATAATTTTTAATTTAATTTGATAAATAGTGGGTTTCAAAGTTAATGTTTTATCTGGTATACTACTGAATTTGTGTTTACGATTTAATTCGCTGGAATTAAGAAGATATAAGGATTGTCACTTAAAGGGACTGTAAAGGAAAAATTAAAGGGGGTATAGGCTGAAACCTGAGAATCTCAGGAGTTGGTTGAGACCTATGTACTTCACTTCGTTATCAAGGATTCTATAAGTTGGTTTGTCATGTAGTGAAATTAAAACTATATATATATATATATTAGTTTTAATTTTATTTAATATATATATATAAATAGATGGCGTTTTTTCTGTGAATATTTTTTAAAAATTCTTTTTGTTTACAGATAGAAGCATGGAAAAGATACACTCTAGGTAACACATTTTATATATTAGAAATACTTAAGGTGTTCATAATCCATGATTAAAAAAAATCATAGATGAAAATAAGAAATTAATTCACTAATTTATTTTGATTACAATCTTAAAAGGAAATTACAAATTAATGTCAGGTAACGGGGCAATATTAGATATGTTAGGTATGTTGTTTTGGAACATTTAAAAATCAGTTGAAAGTTTTTATTTCAATAATTTTTTTTTATTTTTGTAGTGAAAGTCGAGGATTCTACAGTTTTCTAAACAACAGAAGGTGTTCATTGACGGAGGAGGAGGTCGGACTCAGGGAAAACGTCACCAGGTTTTTAGATATATTTTTTCGGAGGAAGGGGGGGCTGGGGAGGATATGAGCGGATAGGAGAGGGGGGTTTCTACTCTACAAATATCTAACTTTTTTTAATAATAGGTCAATTGTTAATCATAATACCCCAACAAATATTTACCAATTTTAATTATAGCTTGACATTGAAAAAGGGAATCTCCTAAATACACGAGACTGTTCATTTTAAAACCACGTCATGATTTTGTATTAAATTGTTAATTTCATGTAAATTACAGTTTAATTTTATATCTATGCTGGTCAAACTTAAATTCCTAAAATTTTTTCTTTACTTATTTGGAAAATTCGATAAAAAATTTCTTTACAATGATACCCTATGATTAAAGAGGAATTAGGAAAGAATATGTGTGATGTTAATAATTTTTTTTCTAGAGACTGGAATCATATCAGTGATACTATACAGGTGATTTTATGTCAAAAAATAACTGAATTTTCCCTGTATTTTTGGCTAAATATTGAATCTGTTTAAAACAAAACACAAAAAAAAATTTTCTTTAAAAAGTTAAGTTTTACTTGTAGGATCTCGGAATCCCTGAGTTCGCAGATGTTGTTGGAGGATTAATGTTTGCTGGAGGTCATCTTAGGTACTTTTTCATTTTTTGGGATAATGTCTTAGTTGTAACTTTTTTACGGAATATTTTAGTGACGAGGATATTTAATTCATTTATTTCAGACAAACGACAACATGCTGTTTAACCTTACGTCTAGCTGATCATATTAGTTTGTTAAATGATGAAGAACTTAAACTGTGTATCAGAGATACATCAGGTATTATAAACAGTGTATCAGGGATACATAAGGTGTGTTAAACTATATGTATCAGAGATACATCATGTATTTTGAACATCTGGTACTTAAGCTTTGTATCAGGTATTATAAATCCGTATCAGAGATACATCATCTAGTTTGAAGACTTTGTGAATAAATAAATCATATTCTTAATATTCGTTTATATTCGTTTATATTCGTTAATATTCGTTTATATTCTTTTATATTCGTTAATATTCGTTTAAATTCGTTTATATTCGTCTATATTCCATTTATCCAAAAGTTTATTTGGTGATTGACAACGGTTGAGGTCCAGGACTTCACTTTGTGGCAGATTTTATGGACTCAGATGCTATTTTTGGCAGATTTGAAAGGCTTATGTGCGACAGATTGTTGAGACTGAGACTAATTTATGTATGGCAGATTTGATCTGTCTAAATGCTTTTTAGAAGCATTTTTGGGAAGTTATGTGTTAACACAGATTAATTCTAGATGATAAATATCTAAAACTTTACTTCATTTTAACATAATTTGGCAATTTTTTTGGATTTACATGATGATAATTTCTTTGTGAAGTGCTGTCTGTGTGAAAAATGATTTCATCTGTTAGGCTGGCCCAGCGATGTTTCTAATTCAGAGGTGTGCGAAGCAGTTTTTAAACAAATTGATCAGGTTTCTATATACTTTTAAAAAGAATTCATAGAAGTATTTATGTTTGTCTTATTTCAACCAAGAATATATATATATTCATGATCTAGGTCTGTAGTTCTAGATTTCAGAATTTATATAGTATATACTATAGAACAGCAAGTGGCAGCATTTGGTTTGGGAAGTGTTGGACTGTGAAGATTATGCAGTACAATACATAAATGTCCAGATGCTCAGTAATCTTGGGAAGGGGGGGGGGGTGGATTTTGAAGATTCACTTTCCAAACTTTCTCCCAAGATGGTTTTAATGAAACACAAAAGTAAAAGCATGTAATCTTGTTCTTTCCTTTAATTTATAAAACATGTATTTTTAAAACTGTTTCAAAAAGTTTTATTCCTAACAAAATGCGAAACAGAAAACTAAACAAAATGGAAATAACTTCGACCCCCCCCCCTGGTCCTTGCAAGGCCAAACGATGTTACCTTAAATATTACCAAAAATACAAAATATATATTTTTTCACTTTAAGATGGCCACAGCACTTGGCTAACAAGACTTCTCTGCATTCAATCCAGAACTTGAACTTAACTTAACCCAAATTACCGAGCAACTGTAATTACTCATTTCTTACTTTAAGGTTTCAAATTTCAAAATTTGCTTTCGGCAACTTTAAAAACGCAATATCAGGGAGTTTGTGTGGGGGGGGGGTCCACGGCCCTTTTTACAAGAAACTACCAAAGTTGTAATTACAAAAAAATTAAGTAAAAAAGCATGGCAGCAGAGGTTGCTCTTTTCTAAAGAATTTGTTGAACAATTTTTTTAAATAGTATTAAATTTAATTCTGATTCCAGTATATGTATATCTTTAAAAATTGTGGACTGTGGTGGAGGTAGAAGAGGTTTATTTAGTTTTAGAACAGGTATACTCTGAGGTAGAAAAGATTTACTCGCAGAAGTACTCTGATGATGAGCAGAGGACAGCTGTCGATGACTTTAAAGAATGTCTAAATAAAATATAAAGGAAATATTTAACTAAAGTTGTTTAGCTCTGAACCTCCCCATATGGCATAAAGATATTAAACCTCTCGTAGTACTGTGAACAATGAAAAACAATGCTGTTTTCTCGTTAAAAAGTGCCTCACGGATTTATACTACAATTTGAGGGAAATTGCAAGAATTCAACACGTTTTATGATACATGATATATGATACATGATACATGATACATGATACATGATACATGATACATGATACATGATACATGATACATGACGATATCTTTAAAAATTTTACTCGGATAAAGGTTTTTCACAAATAACACTTCATGTTCCCCGGGTCCAGAAACTGCAGTCCTGCCGTAAATTCAGTTCACTTGTTTTCCTTCAATATTTCATTCCAGAATGAAATCTTATATTAAATGTTTAATTCGCTCCACAATTTAACCCTGAACACTGCGCAGTACATCATGATTTATTATACTGTGTAATCAAATCAAAAAAATCCCCCCAAATCTACATGTACACAATTACATACCAATACATGTTCACAATATCATACCAATACAGGGTATTTCGGGAAACTTCCCAAACCGAATGCTGCTACCTGGTGTTCTATAGTATATATATTCTGAGGTCTAGATGTTCTACCTAGAATATATATATTCATGATCTAGGTCTGTAGTTCTAGATGTTCTACCTAGAATATATATATATTCATGATCTAGGTCTGTAGTTCTAGATGTTATACCTAGAATATATATATTCATGATCTAGGTCTGTAGTTCTAGATGTTATAACTTGAATATATATATATTCATGATCTAGGTCTGTAGTTCTAGATGTTCTACCTAGAATATATATATTCATGATCTAGGTCTGTAGTTCTGGAAGTTCAACCTAGAATATATATTCATGATCTAGGTCTGTAGTTCTAGATTTTCTACCAAGAATATATAATTCATGATCTAGGTCTGTAGTTCTAGATGTTCTATCTAGAATATATAAATATTCATGATCTAGGTCTGTAGTTCTAGATGTTCTACCTAGAATATATATATATTCATGATCTAGGTCTGTAGTTCTAGATGTTCTACCTAGAATATATATATATTCATGATCTAGGTCTGTAGTTCTAGATCTTCTACCTAGAATATATATATATTCATGATCTAGGTCTGTTGTTCTATATCTTCTACCTAGAATATATATATTCATGATCTAGGTCTGTAGTTCTAGATGTTCTACCTAGAATATAAATATTCATGATTTAGGTCTGTAGTTCTAGATGTTCTACCTAAAATATAAATATTGATGATCTAGGTCTGTAGTTCTAGATGTTCTACCTAAAATATATATATTGATGATCTAGGATATATATTCATGATGTAGGTCTGTAGTTCTAGATGTTCTACCTCTAATATATTTATTCATGATCTAGGTCTGTAGTTCTAGATGTTCTACCTGGAATATATATATATTCATGATCTAGGTCTGTAGTTCTAGATGTTCTACCTAGAATATATATATATATTCATGATCTAGGTCTGTAGTTCTAGATTTTCTACCTAGAATATATTTATTCATGATCTAGGTCTGTAGTTCTAGATGTTCTACCTGGAATATATATATATTGATGATCTAGGTCTGTAGTTCTAGATGTTCTACCTAGAATATATATATATTCATAATCTAGGTCTGTAGTTCTAGATGTTCTACCTGGAATACATATATTGATGATCTAGGTCTGTAGTTCTAGATGTTCTACCTAGAATATATATATATTAATGATCTAGGTCTGTAGTTCTAGATGTTCTACCTGGAATCTGACCGATCTCCTAGAATATTCTCTTCTCTCCTCTACCGGACATTATATGTATTAATTAAAAATCTATTGTTCTGTTAAAGCAAGGTTTGAAACGAAACTGAAGAAGATTTATTTTGTTTTTACAGTAAGATTGTGTCGTCAAAATAACCGAAAATAAGAATTATTTTCTTCAGATTTGGCAATTTTGGTTTTTTCTAAAACATTTTTCCGGAATCTCAAAATACTCTAAGTGATTTTTGAATCTTATTATTTACAATTATCGTCCGATATCTAGAACAAATCAGCAAAATGGTGGCAGTTAAAAAATAATTTTGATATTTTTTATTTTTATTTTAGATCTAAAGAGAAACTTTTTCAAAAATCCAGTCTTACTCACGCCACTCTTCAGCTCAATAATCTAAGGAATGCTCAAATTAGACGTTGCTCAGATATTTTAGGACGCTTATTTTTATGGTTTTTGTTGGACTGAAAATAAAAAAATTGGATGGATCCTAGTCTTCGAATAGGACGGAACTACTGGACAAATATTTCTGTATGATTCGGGTTTTTAAGATTTGGTGGGGGGGGGGGGGGGGGGGGAGGGAGGTCACTAAAAACACAGTAATTTATCTTAATTTCCGTGACTAAGTTTGTTTATTAATTGTGAAAGGTTTTAATGTTATCATTTCCTATACTTTTTAATTTTTGTTTTTTCATTATTTGAATATTTAAATATGTAGTCTTAGAGGCACGATGTTATATCTTCTGCTATGTAGTTATGAATATAACATTGCAAGGTAAAATTTACATGATAGAACCGATATTGTTTGGACTTTAGAACTTTCAGGCCGAAAATGTGGAAAGACATTTAGGACTGAAATATTTTTGACTAAAGGACTCTTAAGACCGACATTGTTTAGACAAGATAATTTCGTGGTTGACATTGATTTTACTTTAGGACTTTTAGGACTAACATTGTCTAGATTAAATGACATAATGACATTGTTTAGACTTAATTGTTCATATATTATTTTGTTAAAGAACCGTAACACAGAATACTATCTAACAATATTAATAAAAAAAAAATACAATTAACCCCCCAATCTATCATAGTCCCTTAGATGAATAATTAAGATTTCTTCTAGAATGAAATAAATACCTGTCTGACACCCCATCATATTACTTTAGTGAACTAAGTATAAGTGAGGAGGACGGAAAGAAAATGGAAAATACACTCATTAAAGGATTTAATAAGTTAATAGGTAAGAACTTCTAAATACAGGTTTACTCACAAAAAATGAGAAAATATTAAGTTTTATCCAGTCTTACTCTTACGTAGTAACTTAATTTATTTCCTACCTAGAACAATGTACTATGACTTATATTCAACAATAACTGTTGTGAGGTGCGCCGCACTGAAATTTTATTAGAAAGGAATCATTGAGTTTTGGCAGAATCATGTTAACTTTTTACTTTATAGTTTATGCTCTAAAGTAGGCACACTTATGCACAAGGATTGTACATTTTTTGTTGTTTTGTTTAGAAGTGGAGTGTGCACTTGTTTATTCAGCTCTAAAAACTGGTCTTAGGTAATAAATTGTATATATTTTTGATAATTATTATTATATTATTATTTTTAAAGGGACTATAAAAATTATTTCAAGCGACCCTCCATTTTAAGAGGCAACTATTTGACTATCAACTAGGAAGATTTGGTTGTTTATGTAAGAAATGCTGCATAAATCTGCACTTTTAAAAAATCGCATTTTCTATTTTAAACTTTCACTCAGAACATCAAGGACATCTATGCCATTTTTGTTTACATGTATAAAGGTAAACTAGGCGAGGAACTATTTTTATACAGGGTTACTTTGTACTTGAAATCACGTTGACAGCCGTTTTAAAGACTTGTCTACCGTTTTCAGATACGAACCAGCACAGCTTAAATCAAAAATAGAGTCAACATACGGATTCAGATTGTGAACTACTAGTAGACGAATAAAAAAATATGTCAAGTGTATTATTGCGAGGAGTTCCTTTGAGCCAGCCAAGAGAAGCTGCCCAATGCCCATCATCCTGGTTTAGAAGTGGAAAAGACCAAATTAAACGAAGAAGAAGAGAATACTTAACCAACTATACAACAACAATACTATTCCTGGGATATTTTAGTGAAATTTCGTTACAATCTGTTCTTTTGAGCTGTTTTGCTTCCTTATGTGTTTCTGAATCTATTTTTATTTCTAACTGTGAATATATTTTCTTTTAAAATGCTGTTTAGATATTTGATATTTGCTCATAAAATTGCTGTCGGTCATATTCTTGAAAAATCACGATTTGACTTCTGCACTTTTCATACTGTCGCTGATAAGATTACTAACAAATTATATTTTTTCATCTTTGATCAATGTTAATAAAAATGAAAGATTGAATATCTATTTTTTAAAACAATTCTGCGCTGTGAGAAATTTCCTAATTGCGTTGGATGTTTTGTAGGCTGTTAATAGATTTTCAGTGTATCATAAGACAAACAAACAGAGTTCTTTACACAACCTTCGATTCTTGCAACCCTCCTTTGAAATCTAAAAATATGAACTATGCTAAATCAAATATTTTGGTTTACAAAAGTTTACTTCATGATGTTGCACAGAGATATAGAAATTAGAAAGTTTGAGTTGGTGTAAAGAACTTAGTTTCTTTACCATTTTCCTTTCGTCCTGAATGACAATTTTATCATCTAATAATTGTTTTTATTTTCCTTTTATCTTATTATTTGATTAATGTTTTATTTTCCTTTCATATTATTATCTAATCATTTTTTTTCCTTTCATCTTATTATCTAATTAAGGATTTTTTATTTTCCCTTCATCTTAATATTTAATGAAGGTTTTTTTCCTTTTCATCTTATTATCTAATTTTTTTACTTTCCTTTAATGTTATTATCTAATTAAGTTTTTTTATTTTTCCTACATCTTAATATTTAAAGGTATTTTTTCCTTTCACGTTATCATCTAATTAATGTTTTGATTTTTCCTACATCTTAATATTTAATAAAGTTTTTTTTCCTTTCAGCTTATTATCTAATGTTTTTACTTTCCTTTTATCTTATTATCTAATGTTTTTACTTTTCTTTAATATTATTATCTAATTAATGTTTTTTTTTATTTTCCCTACATCTTATTATCTAATTAATGTTTTTTTCTTTTCATCTTATTATCTAATAAAGGTTTTTTTCCTTTCATCTTATTATCTATTTATAAATGGTTTTCTTTTGATCTTATTATCTAATTAATGCTTTTTGCCTTCTATCTATTATCTAATTAATGTTTTTTTTCCTTTCATTTTTTTCTTTTAGTGGGGTGGGGTGACTAGTG
This sequence comes from Eurytemora carolleeae, assembly GCF_000591075.1. Taxonomy (NCBI): domain Eukaryota; kingdom Metazoa; phylum Arthropoda; class Copepoda; order Calanoida; family Temoridae; genus Eurytemora; species Eurytemora carolleeae. The sequence goes on from NW_019402181.1 coordinate 408,782, forward strand.
GGGTGGGGTGGCTAGTGTGTGATACCAATTCTCGTTAGATCACTGAAGTTAAGCACACTCGTCCATAGCCAGTAACTGGATTGGTGTCCAGACTGGTGTTCACGGGTTCGATTCCCGTACTCCACACTAACCGACATATGCTTATCCCCTCCCTGTACATTATAATGAATCTTATTTATTTATTCTCAACATACAGGGTTACCCACAAAGGATGAGACCTCAGTGACGACTGTACTGAATTTAAACTGTCAATTTCCTGATAAACAAAATTCCTGGTTTCCAGCAACTGAGAACTTGTTTCGTTTTTGCAAAATCATTAAATAAGACAATAAACGAAGAAATTCAATGCAGTAGATTTAATTCAACCATAGAGTAATCATATTTTAATAGTCTTTACAGTCACATCCTTGGAGTAATCATATTTTAATAGTCTTTACAGTCCCATGCTTGGAGTAATCATAGTTTAATAGTCTTTACAGTCACATCCTTGGAGTAATCATATTTTTATAGTCTTTACAGTCCCATCCTTGGAGTAATCATATTTTAATAGTTTCAGATCGTCTTTACAGTCCCATCCTTGGAGTAATCATATTTTAATAGGTTCAGATCGTTTTTACAGTCCCATCCTTGTACTAATCATATTTTAATAGTCTTTACAGTCACATCCTTGGAGTAATCATATTTTAATAGTCTACAGTCACATCCTTGGAGTAATCATATTTTAATAGTCATTACAGTCCCATCCTTGGAGTAATCATAGTTTCAGATCGTTTGTACAGTCCCATCCTTGGAGTAATCATATTTTAATAGTTTCAGATCGTCTTTACAGTCCCATCCTTGGAGTAATCATATTTTAATAGTCTTTACAGTCCCAACCTTGGAGTAATCATAGTTTAATAGTCTTTACAGTCACATCCTTGGAGTAATCATATTTTAATAGTCTTTACAGTCCCAACCTTGGAGTAATCATAGTTTAATAGTTTCAGTTCGTCTTTACAGTTCCATCCTTGGAGTAATCATATTTTAATAGTTTCAGATCGTCTTTACAATCCCATCCTTTCGTGTGCAATCCTGTATATTAAATCTTTCTCATTTTATCTCCCCAAACCCTACTTTTTTCCATCTAGTTATAAATTGTATATCGTTGTTCGCAAAAATATCAAATTAAAAGATCAAATGCCAAATGATCAAATGCCGAATTATACAGTACAAACGCAGTACATTTCAATTAGGTCTACAATCTAGAAATGTAAACAAATCTGGGTAAAATCATATAAACTGATCAAACTGCATTGTTTATCTCAAAACCGGTTAAATTTCCACAACAAACTATCACGAGAAGAAAGAGAAGAAAAAGAAGAAATAAAAGAAAGAGAAGAAAGAGAAGAAAGAAAAGAAAGAAAAGAAAAAGGGGAAAGAGAAGAAAGAGAAGAAAGAGAGAAAAGAGAAGAAAGAAGAAAGAGAAGAAATAGAAGAAAGAGAAGAAAGAGAGGAAAGAGAAGAAAGAAAAGAAAGAAAAGAAAGAGAAGAAAGAGGAAAAGAGAAGAAAGAAATAAAAGAGAAGAAAGAGAAGAAAGAGAAGAAAGAAAGAAAGAGAAGAAATACTTATGCATACCCTAAAATCATTTCTATATCATTTTTATTTCTAAAAAACATCAAGAATATGCTGAAAAAGTCTGTATGCAGTTAGAATGTGTTTTAATTAGGAGCTGACTTGTTCTAAATATTGCTTACATTTTTATTGTTACCACAATTTGATACTTTTTCTCAATCAACTTTTTAAGTGCAAGGAATTTATTCCTGAAAGAAAAATATTATCAAAAGTCTGACTATAGATTTCTTTAAATAGCAGGTTTATGAAATTGGAGATTATGAGAGTGAATAATGAATACATTTAATATCATTCATAACAAAACAAATTTAAACTATACCATTAATATATGTAATATGTAATATATGTATGTATATTGAATATGTGTGAATAAATCTTTAATAATAATAATAATAATATTAATAATATTATTTATTGATTCGTCTTTAAAATATAACCTTACAAATGGAGGGTTAGTCAACGATGATCGTGGTATATATCCCTGATTTTGTTCCTAAAACAATATTTATCCCGTTTTCGTTTATTCTCAATAAATTCTTTCATTTTTACTTGATATTCTCGCACTCTTATTTCCTTGTATTGTCTTCCTCCCCCCCCCCCCCCTCAGCGCCTGACATCCTCCCCTCCCTTCCCCTAAATCTGAAGGTCATCTTTTAAGCGTCTCTGCAGTGCTTGAATCTACCTGCGTAGTGCGTATACAATGTAAGTACATGATACAATATATATATATTATATAATACTTATACTTATATCAACCTTCCAACACTGGGCTTAGAATACAAACCAATCATATACGCAATTTATGTCATTTTACAGTATTTAGATATATTGACCTAATACCATTATACGCTAAACATCCCATTGCTATAGTTAATCAATATCTACTCAGGTAAATTAGAAAGGCAATAGGTATCAAAACAGATAGTTCGTAGTAACTAAAGGGGGGAGGGGGGAAGGTTCTTCAAAAAGTGCAGTTTCCTTTATTGTTTTCAGGTTATCATGTAAATAATCTCGAACTTAACAAAGTTTTAAAATCGTTTTTAATGTTTTTGTAATATTTCATGTAAATTATTGAAGAATAACACCCTGCCGTAGTTCTAGGCCCTAAACTCTATATTTACACTAGTGGTTCCTTTACTAATACTATGCTATTCTAGTCTATAGGCAGGTATACAAGCAACAGTCAAGCTTTCAGGCAGTTTTATCCAGGTCTATACAGGCAGTCACATAACTGGTTAAAAGTAACCTGGACGCCCAAGCTGAACCAAAACAATCACAACAGTTTAAAAAGATATAATTTTATCCGTCAATGATAGATGAAGTGAACTCAAAGGTTAAACAAGGTGAATTCTGATAATAATAATAATAATAATAATAATAATAATAATAATATAACGTTTATTGCTAAAAATTGTTAGTAAATATGTTATATACATTATTTTAAAACCAAACTATATTTTCTTCCTGGTCACCGTCAAATAGCTAAAGGATGCTGCCTTTTTAAATTCTATATCCTAAAAAAATACGTATGACGGTGTGAGACCATAAAAACATGTATCTGTAATCTGTATATGGGTAAACCCAGATCAGGAGTTTTGGGAATGAATTTAAGACCCATATATAAATAATGAAAGCTTAGAAAAAGTAGAGAAAGAACCTTTAACATACTTTAATTTGTTAAATCAAATATGAATCTAGGTTTTATCTTGTTAGGCTTTCATTAAAAATAAATCTGGAATGCGTGACCTAGAACTTAAAAACCGGTTTAGAAAATTTATTGAAAAAAACCAGGATGTATAAACAAGAATAGAAACCAGTTTTTTCGTTTTTCAATCGTAACCTATACCAGTCCGACAACATTTCCTCAATCTATTCATTCATGTTTTAATTCAAAACTTTTGGAAAAATCACTTTTTATAATTAATAGTATTTGTTTGGTGTAAAATTTTTTTGAAAAAGCTGAACAGACAATGAGGTTGAGCGCTGCGGAAAGGACAAGGAAAGATGCTTAGATGGAGTCGATCGATCTCATTGATCTTGGAACATAATTTGAAAGAAAATATTTGCCATTTGAAAATTTTCACTAAACACAAGCGTATTTAAGGAATTTGTGATCGCAACAAGTTTTTTTGAGGTATTATTATAACGAGTTTTAGTCTGTACAGGCGAAAGTAAAAAAGTTCCAGTATTACTTGAGATTTATTTCAACAGATTTGTAAAATAAAAATACTCCCACCGCCTTGTGTTAAAGTAGATTCTTATTTGTGAATGAACTTGACAGTTCCGTTGATTAAATCATATAAAAATGTAAATATGGTGTATTGTATTGTATTGTATTGTATTTTATTGTATTGTATGCAGTTTTACCAAATTGTTTTTATACTATTTATTATTAAACATTTTAAAATACTTATTTTCTTCAAGAAGAGCTATAATGTAACTGAAACAGATGATAAGAAAATATAAAAATGTTCTTTTAAGTTTAAAAAATCTAAAATTGATCGACTTAAATATTTGCAACTTGGTGTCGTAGATATTTGATATTTCAAAAAACAATGCTGCTACTTCAAATGGACAAGTTTAAAAATAATTCACCACTAGGTTGCAAATATATACGTATTAGAAATAACCTACCAGAAGCAAAAATTAAATACAATTTTAAAAGGAAACATTATATTAGACAGAAAAAAACGAATTTTCTTCTTTGCAGCGGAGACTAGCCGATCCCTTGTTGGAACAAAACTGCATGTTCTTGTTATTAATCTTTTATAAGTTTAGGAATTTATTTTTTAGACTAGGTCATGTGTTGCACTAATAGAGGAAGAGAGGGATGGGTAACTGCTCTCCTACTCCTAGGGGTAATATGCTCTCTAGGTAATCTTTTAAAATTAATAATAATTTTTGTACTTTTTAATTTAAAAATTTTTAAGATCTAGTTCAGTCTTTAAGATAATTTAGCATTTTTTTTCTTCAAATTTTCCCCACACCATGGGCAAGATATCATATCTAAGTTTTAAAAACATTCATAACATAAAAAAAATATTATTTTAGGAGTGGCTATACCTATGCTGTTAATCACCTACCCCGGAGATGAATGCCTACTTTTTACAAGGTAAAAAAATACAATTTTTTAAAAAGTTTTCCCGCCAAAAATAACAGATTTTTAAATACTACATCGGTATCAGAGGCAAACATAGAGATTTATTTAGAGAGAACTACAATTGAAGCAGGAGGCGGGGTTTGATTAAGTGGGACAATTTATAAAATCTTGCAGAATTTAGCAATAATTAAAAATATTCAGTGTGCGCGGAGAAGCTTTAATCTATGGTCATCATGCTGGTTGCATTTACGTTACAGGTTAGTAAATTGTATTATACATGTACATTGTAGATACTTGTAATTGTACATCATTGTACGATGCTTAGATAATTGTATATTGTATATGATTGTAGATTGTACATCTTTATACATTTTACATCTTTCTACATTGTACATCATTGTACAATGTACAGTGTACATCATTGTGCATTGTACACAATGTACAACTTGTTGTTTGTAAAAATAAATATATTACAGATGTTCCGAATAATTTTTTAATTTTACCTTTTAAATTCAATTTTTTTGTTTAGTTTCTCATTTCCTGATGGTCGTGGCTTCTCTCTTCTTCTTTGTCATGTTCTTCTGGAGCCGGGCGCAGGGGAGCCGCCAGGATGGAACAGCTTCAAATAGGTAGGACGGGTGCAACGGCGCATATAGGTCATTGAGAACAGTAAGGTTTTATTAACTACACAGATAAATTTTATCCAACTTTTGACTTTATTTTTCATATTAGAAATCTCATACGCACAAAATATGTAGACTTCATAGAAAATGTTGATCTCAAAAGTTTATTGGAAATGTTTACACTTTTCGAATAACATGTTTTAGGTCTCTAAAGCTCTAAACCTTAACTTTTGAGTTATCTACTTAGGGTTTAACATCTCTAAACCTTAACTTTTGAGCTATCTACTTAGGGTTTAACATCTCTAAACCTTAACTTTTGGGCAATCTACTTAGGGTTTAACATCTCTAAACTTTAACTTTTGGGCAATCTACTTAGGGTTTAACATCTCTAAACCTTAATTTCTGGGCAATCTACTTAGGGTTTAACATCTCTAAACTTTAACTTTTGGCTATCTACTTAGGGTTTAACATCTCTAAACCTTAACTTTTGGGCAATCTACTTAGGGTTTAACATCTCTAAACCTTAATTTCTGGGCAATCTACTTAGGGTTTAACATCTCTAAACTTTAACTTTTGGCTATCTACTTAGGGTTTAACATCTCTAAACCTTAACTTTTAGGCTATCTACTTAGGGTTTAACATCTTAAAACCTTAACTTTTGGGCTATCTACTTAGGGTTCAACATCTCTAAACCTTAACTTTTAGGCTATCTACTTAGGGTTTTACTTCTCTAAACCTTAACTGTTGGTCTATCTACTACTTTTGGGCTATCTACTTAGGGTTTAACATCTCTAAACCTTAACTTTTGGGCTATCTACTTAGGGTTTAACATCTCTAAACCTATATTGTTCTGGTATAAACCTCTAATCCTTTATAAGTTGAATGTAAACCTTTTTTGATTTGATCCTTGTTTTTTTTTCAACCTAGTTCAAAATATTTAAACTTATTTAGACTTTAACATGTCTAATTAAATTAGTTTTAAGTTTCCATAACCTCTAAAACGAATTTTTACTAAACCTATATGTTTCAGATCTTTACGAGGGAGTGTGGCAGGTTTAAGTCAAACGATTGTACGAACTAAGGAAAACAAGAAAACAATTTTATTTCATATTTTTAAAAATGTTATTACATCATTATTCTTAAAAGGCCATAATATTTACACAGCTATATAATATAAGCATAGAATACAACAACAAAAAAGCATTGGGGAACAAAAAATAAAGTTTTAAATAAATGTTTAATATTGTTTAAATTTTTAGCCCGCACTAAATAAACAACGAGCAATGATTAAGATGAAATAAAATTACAAAACATCAATCTTACCATTTCTCCTCCAAGCCTTCCCTACCCCCTCCCCCCCACTTCATTCATTTCGTTTTCAGCTAAATCTAACTATTTGGAACAACTACTGCGTTAATATTTGATAAATAACATTCTTGTCTGTAGATTACACTCTCTATCCTGGTTCTCTCAATTATACTGACAATATTCGTCTTTCTCACAGCAATCATCATTCTCTCAGGATATATTGTTACTTGTGGGTAAGTACATTACGCGGAACTAACTTGAGTTTAGCATGTCATGGCTGTATCCGGATATATTGTTACTTGTGGGTAAGTACATTACGCGGAACTAACTTGAGTTTAGCATGTCATGGCTGTATCCGGATATATTGTTACTTGTGGGTAAGTACATTACGCGGAACTAACTTGAGTTTAGTATGTCAAGTCTGTATACGGATATATTGTTACTTGTGGGTAAGTACATGCACGCGGAACTAACTTAAGTTTAGCATGTTCAGGCTGTATCCGGATATATTGTTACTTGTGGGTAAGTACATGCACGTGAAACTAACTGAAGTTTATCATGTCTGGATATATTGTTAAGCTTGAAAATAATCTATTGTTTAAATAAAAACAAGTTTATCTCATTTAACTTCTTAAGATACTTAAAAGCTACACAAAATTATATAAACGAGGAAAATTATTCTAAAGTATGTCAAAAGTTTGTTAAATATATTATCCGGTCCTTTACTTGGAGATATTCCAAATTAAACATGATACTTAATATTTTTAGAATTTTTTTCAATTTATTAAATGTTGTATTGTTTACGAGTTTTCTCGTTTAATTTGTGTTAATTATTTGTAAAAAATAGTAATACTAATTATTATCATTAATAATTAATAATAATAATAATAATAATAATAATGATAATATTAATAATAATTGTTTTAAGAGAACTACAGTACGAGACACGAAGACAACTATACGGTCGAACTACTCTAGGTTCCCCTGTTAAGGTTTGCTTTATTCATAGTAAAGAAAAATCAATTCTCTTTCGTGATTTTTTCTGAACAGAACAATGCTGTCCATGGAATAAAAACAGATAATCTGATAATTCCTAAACATGTTTTAGAATATTCACCAACTAGCGAAATAAATTTTTGGAAAAAAAAATCCGTACATTTTTTTAAAATCCGTACAATCAGTACAATTTTCGAAAAAAAATCCCTGCAATCCGTACATTTAAGAAAAATAAAACCATTTTTGAAAATATTATTCAACACTGTCTCAACCCCCCCCCCACCATACCGATGATATGGATATTTAAAAGCTTTGAAGTCCTTGTTTAAGGCCTGAATTTTTTTGGATTATATAATGATGTTTACGTATTTTTTTGTTAAATCTAGGATGTTTATATAACCTGCTGGTCGCTGTTTCGAGATGCAGATTTCCACAATAGATTCCACTTTGATCATTATGAGTTGGCTGGTCAATGGCATGGTGAGCAGATATATATTTATTTATGTGTTTAGATAGATTCATTAGTCATGAGAATTGTTAATACTCTCTTTTGGATTCCCAGCTGGGTTTCGACCAATGAGAGTGCTCTCATTTATTGTACGTGAAATTTCCCGGCTTCTGATTGGCTGTTTTGTTAATGCAAACGACACTCTGGATGGTTGAATTTTAAATACTCTCTAAAATATCAAAATTAAGATTACATTAATCTCTAGATTAACAAAAAGAGGAGATCTAGCATTGATCTCGATATCCACAATATTCTATAGTTTAATCCTATACCTTGAAGAATATGTACACACATGATTAGAATGTCTTTCCATTCTAATAGTGACATGTTCTATTTAAAACGTACCCTTCAAAACCTTTGTCTGATCATCGATGGCTGAAAAATCTGTATTTTTCACACTGAAAAAGGATTTAATAGGAAAACAAGTTTAAACTTGTGTTGTGTGTACATGATGAACTCCATGCAAATAGCTTAACATGTTTCATTTATTGCAGAAACTCATTGGATTAAAAATATCAAAAATTGAATATTCTTAATGAATTTTTGTTTATAATCAATCTCCTTTTTGTTCAGGACAATATACTACGTACAAGCACGGGAGACCTAATACATGGTCCGGGAAACATAATCATCATATACCTATAGCTGTAGGTAGGAGAGAATAAAAACAAAATCAGAAATAAAATCCTAAAAGGAATTGAGTCTTTGCCACAATCTCTGATTTTCTAATCACTATATCTTTGGAACCAAATGTTGCAGACCTTAGATATTTAAAACTATGAATTCTGTTAGATAATATCAAAGGTTTACAACATCGAGTTCTATAGATATTGAGGTTTAAATATTTGATTTTGTTCCAAAGATTCATTTCCTTTGTCACTAAAATAGTCCTGTGGAATAAAGTCCTTCCATTTGAGATTCTTATTGTGAAAAAGGCAACTACGGAAAAAAGGGCTAGTTATCAAAAACACCCCCCTGGCTATATTGAATATGCAGATGTTTAGAAGAAAAGTCCTTTTTATGAAAACGTCTCAGACTTGACCGAATTTTCCCAAGACTTTTTTCCTTGTTTTTTTTCTTCGGACATATTTTCTTCAGGACTTTTTTTGCAGCCCCCCATATCATTTTAGAAAAAAAAGTTCCAGGAATTTACTTCCAATCACATTTTGTCCAATGACTTCAGAAAATTGGGACTTTTCTACCAAAGATTTTATTTTCATGTTACTTTTCCAGGAACTTTTTTTCCCGTGACTTTCTTACAAAGATTCATACAAATATCGTCAATAGAATAAAGTTTTTGCAACAAACAAAAATGTTCAAATCTCTTTTGCAACCTGATGGTGGAGACCTTTGACAATTTAAACTTAGACTATCTGATCTACCAAAAATTAAAGCCTGAAATTTCAAAGGTCTACGAAATCTGGTTGCAAAGATATAGGGATTAGAAAATCGGAGTTTGTGACAAAGACTCAATTCCTTTGCGTAAACTAACAGATTTTCTTCTATACTCTAGGAATGGAATTAAGCCTGGCTTGTTCTTGGCTCTCTGTTGTTATCTGGGTTGCCATAACATCTCTCCTATCCCTGCTCAGGTACGATATAGATTTTTATAGATTTTATGCTATATTGTATTGAAGAGTATACATGATACATCACTCTGAACAGAAATATGCAAGCTCTGACGCTTAACTAGATTTATCCAAACTAAAAAAATCACTTTGCATCTCGGAACTTTTATATCCAGGGCTTCAAAACGGTTTGGTATAAACCAAGGACAAGTGCCTGGTATAAATGTCAAACCAAGGACAAGTGCCTGGTATAAATGTCAAACCAAGGACAAGTGCCTGTTATAAATGTCAAACCAAGGACAAGTGCCTGGTATAAATGACAAACCAAGGACAAGTGCCTGTTATAAATGTCAAACCAAGGACAAGTGCCTGGTATAAATGTCAAGCCAAGGACAAGTGCCTGGTATAAATGTCAAACCAAGGACAAGTGCCTGGTATAAATGTCAAACCAAGGACAAGTGCCTGGTATAAATGTCAAACCAAGGACAAGTGCCTGGTATAAATGTCAAACCAAGGAGAAGTGTCTGGTATAAATGTCAAACCAAGGACAAGTGCCTGGTATAAATGTCAAACCAAGGACAAGTGCCTGGTATAAATGTCAAGCCAAGGACAAGTGCCTGGTATAAATGTCAAACCAAGGACAAGTGCTTGGTATAAATGTCAAACCAAGGACAAGTACCTGGTAAAAATGTCAAACCAAGGTGGCGGCACTTCAATGTCGGTCCGGTCTGAAAATGTAAAGCATAATTTTCATAATCTTGTGACATATTTTTTTTTCTTAATTAGAATATTTTTACATCTTTATTTCATTTTATGAATTTGTAAATTTATTAAGAAATCCTTAAAGTTGGATCCTTCCTCTCAAAGTGCATAAAATGTAAGTGGAAAAGAAACAGTTTCCTCTTAATTACATGTGCTAATAAGCATATTGGAGTTAAACTATTGATTTCGGAATTTTAATGATGGTTAAAAGTAAATATAAAAAGATTGTACTTCCCAAGTATGTATTTCTAAACAAAAAGAAAAGTTACTGATATCCCATTCTTAACAACACATTTTGAACTCTTAAGATATAATTTTTTTATTGAAAGTTTAAAATTTAAGACTACTATAATTGTGTTAACTTTCGAAACCTTAATAACTTAAGAACATTTTGATCCTGTTTTTATTGAGATATCCTGAACATTGCTCTAGTTTTAACTAAAGCTGCCTAAACGTTTTTATAAATACAAAAGTTCTATCAAAACCAAGATGTGTAATTACAAGGTTTATTTTTTTACAGGAAGCACGTGAAAGCTTTAAACCGGAAAGAGATTGCCGAGTCTATAGAAGATGCAAGGTAGTTTACTAAATCCAGATCCGGAAGTAAATTTCACGATAAAGGAAAAGAGGACAAAAAATGACTTATACTATATAATTGTGATTATAAAAAAGCTAAAGTATTTTTTCTATGTGAACTTACTACTTCTAGGGGTAAATTTTCCTTTTCGCTCTTTTACTTTTGGCGAAAATAATTTGACATACTTTTTCTTAATTTTGAGTGAAATAAGAAGATGAAAAAATCAAAGCAACCAATTTTCTGACACTTACATATTTGCAACCTGATGTTGTAAACCTTTGATAATTCAAAGTTTGAGTTTTTTATCTAGCAGAATTCAAAGTTATAAATATCAAAGGGCTTCGACATCAGAAGTCAGAATTTTTGTGTTGTTAATCTTAGGATCAAGCATCACGCACCTCTGCTCTTTTAGTAAGAGTAAATTCAACCTATATGAAGCAGAAAGTCTGACCGCGTAAACTTTGTTGCACCAGCTAGTCCAGTTTATTGTCTTCTTTACTTTAACCCAATGTCGGTGTCTTGCAGTACAAACTGGGACCGGAAAGGTTGACCCGGATCGGAAATTCAAATGTACTACGGCTGCCCGTGGCATTGATCTTCATCTTCTACGGATTTAATTAATTTTTCTTCTAAATTCCTTTACAGTAGTACTTCGCTGGAATAGCTTTGATTGAGGGATCAAACATTTATCCTCAATGGATATTGAGCTTTAACAGTCAAAATTAACGATACTCAACACAAATATTCCGATCTCAGGTTGCAAAGGGACTAACAAATTATAGTATGCAAAGTATAAAAAGTTCCTTTGTAGGATTTGGGCAGCTGACATGGCAAGTGTAGGAGGAGGAGGAGGGGGTACTAGCTTACATCAATATGAGATGGTAAACAAGAATAAACATTACGATACAATCAGATCAGTTCGATCACAGTCAAGAATGTCAGGTAAGCTTTAAATAAAGATACAATTATTATACAAGATACAAAAACACACTTAAATGAAATGACTACAGAGCGTCCCATATCAAATTAGATTATCTCCAAGTTTTAACACCAAAACAAACCCATAATACTCGAAAAATCTAGCATTTTCCGTAAGAAAATTTTTATATTAGCCTTATTCAATTTTTTAAAATGATTCATTCTTCTTGAATTATCTGATTAATCGTAATTTTTACCGATTAAAGATCTAATATGATGTGGGACACCCTGCACATTAGTTTTGATAGTTATTTAATGATATAGGGGAAAAAAATAACTCTTGAGCTTTTTCGAATGTGTTTATTATCTTTGAATCTCTGAAAATGACGATTATGTTTTTTACCACATTTTTAAAATCCTGGAAATAGCAAAATGGAATGTTCCAGAATTATTTCAGTATTCAGTTACATGAATGCATAACGTAAAGATTTCAGTTGTAATTTTATTCCTAGTTTTGTTAAGTTCTTTATTATAAATTTTAATTTAAAACAAAGGACCAACGAAATGTTTGCACACTACACACTAATTATGTTTTCTAATTTTCTTTTCTTTATAAAATACAGCAAAGGAATCTTGATTATGTTATATAAACTTATACAGGAATAAGAACACTTTTTAAAGGGACTGTAGACTGTGGCATTCCATTGACAAAGTGACATTTTAGTTTTACCCTTTAAACCTTTCACTGATTATAACTTGACGAACTTGTAATTAATTTGTCCACCAAAACACTTTTAATGGTTGATAAAATTTGCAAGATATATTACTAACTACCATTTAATAAATATCTACATTTGAATTTTCAAAAGACGCATTTGAATATTCGGTATTTTCCATAAATGTGTAAAGTCAACTTGGTTAAGCTCACACTGTGCGTTAAAGATTACGTTAACTCTCTACAGTCCTTTTAAACGTTTGAACATTATTTCGCTATTTCGATTTACATTGAAAATCTAATGAAAAAAAGTTTTTTTTCCAGTTATTGAAAAAAACTTTTTGTTTCGTCCTAAACAAAGTTTTTCACATTAATCCGTATTCAGGTGCCCCTTCTGCTATTACCCAGCAGACCCAATTACCACATGCAAGTACTTTAATGGAACATCAGGTATACAATATATATACATCCAAATATTCATCTGATGTTAATAATTCTGTTGAGTCTTCTCAGTCAAATTATTGTCCCGTGAAGTAACAAATTACCTTTTTTGAGTTTTCGAGTTTACGTTTTTCTAAATATTTATTTAATTTTTCTTTTTTGTATTATTAAAAACAAAATCATTTAGGAGGTGATTGCAAAAACACATGAAGATGGAACGTACTTTATGACCTCTGACGGAAATTATGTACAGCTGGTGAATGGTGTACTGACTAATGTCTCCGTAACACCAATGATGCAGGTATAATTGAAATTAATTATTAAATTACAACCTATACTATATATGTCGAATTCAATTCGAGGCATCGGTATACAGTTGATACTTCATAATATCTTTTATTATTTTGTGCAAGATTTACTTTAAACGACAATTATTTGGCCGCTAGGCGTCTCTGCTATTGACGTTACAGGGGTTCTACGTGAGAGAGACACACAAATCGCCATTTAAAGTACATTGTATATTAAAAGAATAAGAAATATTATGAGATATCAACTTTATAGAAATACTTCGAATCGAATTATATCCGACATTTACAGGTTGTAATATCTGAATGATTAGTTTTGATTAAATTATTTACAATCTGGTGAAATATTTGTATGGGTCCTACGTTCTTCGGTATGAGTAGTGTTAAACCCTTTTCTCCTAATAGACACCACAGATAAAATCACCATCTAATTCAATTCGACGTTAGCCTGTACCACCTTTCATTTTTCGCAAACACTCCCTTTAAAGAATTATAAAAACATTCGATTTTCATCAAGTTTTATTTCTCCTTCTATTGTTTGGGTATTAAACTATCCCAGCGAAACTGATGATGAAGTTTGTTATTTTGTTCTGATGTTTTAATTATTCATCTTCTTTTACAAAGTTTAGATACCATGTACCCTGTACCACATACCAAGTACCCTATACCTTGTACCTTGCACCTTGTTCCTTGTACCTTGTAGCTTGTACCCTGTATCACATATAAAGTACCTCGTACTTCGTACCATAAACCGATATAATTACCTTGTACCTTAAAACTTGTGCCTTTTACCTGGACGATAAATATTTCTAAAATATATATTTCAGGGTACAGTACAGTATTCAAAGCTATATTCTATATTTCGGCTTGTAGTACAGTACTCAGAGCTAACATTTCATATATTTCAGGGTGCAGTACAGTACTCAGAGCTAGTATTCCAACCTCAGGATTCATCAGAGTTAAATACTAAACTCAACCAAATTCACAACCAACAACAACAGGTTGTTTACCAACAAATACAGCATCCTAATCAGCTCAACCCACAACATCTTCATCAGCAGCAGCTTCAGCAACAACAACTTCAACAACAGCGGCTTCAAGAGCAGCAACAGCAACATCACCAATACCAACTGCAGCAACAAATTCAAATTCAACAGCAGCAGCAACAACAGCAGCAACTTCAACATCAACAGCTACAGCAGCAGAGACTGAAAGAACAACAGGAGCAGCAGCAACTACAACAACAAAAACAAATTCACCTGCAACAGCTACAAATGCAAAGGCAACTCGAGGAACAGGAAGCACTTGAACAACAGCTACTTCTTGAACAACAGCAACATCTTGAACAACAGAAGCAAAAACAGGAAGAGGAAGAACTGAAGAAGCAGCATCAACAGAGAATAAGACATGAACAAATGGAGCAAGAAAAACAGTTACAAATGAAACAAAAACAACAGCAACAGTTTCAAAGACAGCTGAACGAACAGCTTTCACAAAGGAGCAAACAGCGGCCGAGGAGTCAGCTGACAGTTCCCCTGCTGTCAGGTTCCCCCAGCACTACTAGACGGTCTGTTGTCAGCAATAATCAAAGTCATGTCAGCAATCATCAAAGTCATGTTAGCAGTACTAGTGGAAGAAAAAGTCCCGGTGCAAGTACAAACAGTCGCAGAAGTCAGATTTCCAATGGACAAACTGCGGCGGTAAATATATTTTATTATTTATCCACATGACACCCCCACCCCCCTAGTAGAACAAACAGGACCTTCATAGCAACAAATAGCAAATAGCAACAAAAAAGATACTTGGTAGCCCCCCCCCCCCCTCTGCATATTCCACATTTAGAAGATTTGTATTTAGTTTCTGTCAAAAAATATTTTTGCCAGACCGGAACTTTTTCATGATAATCCATTTAGAGAGCATTAATTCTTATATTTTGTGGATTAAGTCAATTCCTCACAAAAAGGCTGTTGCATAGGACAGGACTAAATTAAATATTAAATTTATTATTGAATTTTCGTAGTTTTAAAATTAGGTTGAATTATTTGGCCCTCATTAAATCTCGAACTTTATATATTATTAATTTCGACCAAAATGTAAATTATTAAGAAACCATATTTAATTAATGACAACTAACAATCCTACATTGCAACCAGGTTCTATTCATGAATACTAACACCTCGTGTCGACCGGCCGGCGAGTGGTAAAAAGATAGATTATTGATCTAGGCTGATGAGACCCCGAGTCAGAGTAAACTAGTTCTAGAGTTGCATTTAAGCAAAAAGGTTGAACCGTCCCTCACCTCTGGAAGTAACTAAGCCCAGGATGGATTAAAGTATAAACATGTTGCTAGGATGGGGACGGGAAGGTGAATACCAGGATGGAGATGAGAATTCAACATGATCTGGCAAACAGTGCTGGGATCAAGTGCAGCCAGTTCTGAGAAACTTACAGCGTGTCCCATAAAACACGATGATTTAAAGACGACCCATTATGACATTAAAAAAGCATTTCAATTTAAATATCGTGTAAAATATTTGTCAAAAAAGTAAACACATATTTATTTTGTACATTTGTTTTCAAAACTGAAGCACTTTAAACATGTTCAATATTGTAGTAGTATTTAAACTTTTCTCTTTATTGGGACACACTACATCTTATTTTCTCTTTATTGAGACACACCACATTTTATCTTCTGTTTATTGGGACACACTACATCTTATTTTCTGTTAATTGGGACACACTTCATTTTATTTTCTGTTTATTGGGACACACTACATCTTATTTTCTGTTAATTGGGACACGCTTCATTTTATTTTCTATTTATTGGGACACACTACATCTTATTTTCTGATGCATTCGTAACTAGTATAATTTTGTTCATTTCTAAGAGATTGCGTTACTTGACTCTTTTTCGCAAACTCTGATTTTCCAATTCCTATATCTTGGAACTCCATGTTTCAAATTTTGAAATATTAAAGGCTGGTACCACCAGGTTGCAAAGATGACGGGGATTAGAAAATTCAAGTTTGTGGTAAAGACAAAATTCCTTAAATATCTTTAATGCTGGTTGTATTAAAACGAAAAGATTTGATTTAAATGTATTCAATGTCTAAAATATGTTTGTCGTGTGTTAATCTTATGGGTATTTAAAACGAGTAGGCTATTAGTTACTGAAGTAGTGCTATTTTATTAAAACCTCAGTATTGTTAATTTTTATTTTTAGACACGACAATGCTTTTACATTAATCCCAATTTAATAATTAACATTTATTCAAAAGCATCATTATCGTCATTGATGTCGTAAATAATTTATAAAAATGATAGATAATTGTTAATTGTTACAGATTATATTTATATATTTAGGGACATTTTTATTTTCATATTTCTTGAAATTAAATAATTTGCTACTTCTCTGCCACTGTCCGGAGCTCTCTACTATTCAAAATATAAATGAAATGTTATATGCAGTGAATATTAATAAAAGTATTGTAATTTTTAAAAATTGATATTTTATGTCTGTTTAAAAAGGTGTACAATCGCTTTAAGACAAAAGATGTATCTCAATCGTCATCTAATTGGTACATTTAATATATAAATATATATATTTTTTCTTTAAATATTGGATTGCTAAATAAACCAAGGTCAGCGTGATTTTTATCTAGTTTTAGCTTAGACGTGGTTTAAATTATTTTTGTTAAATGAACTATGAACATTTATATTTTCCTTCCGTTTTCCTTCCTCCATAGAGCCGAGAAGAATCCCATAGGTTTCCCTAATAAGACCCTAGGACACCCATCCTCCTGTATCCTCCCTTCTCCTAGATAATTTCATACATAGAGGCTCAATTATAGAAAATTTATATTTTTTTACATTTACATAAAATTTCTGATAAAATACAGTGGTTGGCGTACATATCAATACAATACAGACGACTTTTCTAATACAAGTAAGCAAAAAGAGGCTGTTAATTGACCATATTTCTCAGCTTCAATGTTTTTGTGTATCTATAATGTTGTTTGAAAGCTTGGTAAAAATCAAAATTTTTAATAGAGGTTAGAAATTCCAATTCCAAAAGTAAAACTGTGAATTCAATATTAGAACTGTTTTTTTATTAAGGGATCTCCGTCTTCCATGGAAATAGTTGATTATTTGGTGTTTAATGAGATTGGTTTATCTGCTGCGAGATGAGTTTGAGTTAAACGTTCATTTTGGTAATTAAAAATCCCCCGCTATAAACACAATTGAAGTTGAATTTCTCTAATAGAAAAAGTTTTAAACTTAAATCAATTTAGCCTAGAGGTATGAACGCAGCGGGAAAGAATAAACTTAATACTTTATTTTAAAACATTTTGAAAGACCTAGCGCACTAAAGAGTAGAGACATTCAATATTACCTTCAGTGTTAAACATGGATTTCAGCGTAAATCAAAATGGTGGAGTTTGATTTCGTTTAAACCTAACTTTTAACTTGGATCCCCCGACATACACTTACATGCATAAATGCGTTTAGACATTTCTTAATACACATAAAGTACATATAGTACATACATATACATTATACAATACATGTGTACGGAGTTTTCATTGTACAGGGCTCTGGTGTGAGTGTTAAAGTGTACTCTGAGGTATGTACTGTGATACTTTATCTCATAAATGTCTATAACTGTCCACTTTTGCACTATATTAGGTGTACTGTATAAATCTTTGGACAATTGTAATTTGTACTATATCTCAGAGGTGTAATATACGGTGGTAGGCGAATATATCATTATAATGAAGACAACTTTTGATTTCAATTTTAATTTATATACACGCTTTAAACAGGAATAAACAAATACATTAAAACAAAGAGAAGCTGTTAATTAACAAATCTACTCTTTAATTACTTGTAAACCTGTAATTCGAAAAAATCTTGTTAACAATTAAAACTTAAATACAAAAGTCGTTTTCATAATATTGGTATGATCGCGTACCACCGTATGTACTGTGTACTATAAAGTTACCTAAAACAATAACTCTATCGTACTGCAGAATATTGACCAGCCTATGAACTATTGTGATGATTGTACAGTTTGGCAAATTTTCTAAAAGATTCCTGAAAACATATAATTAAATTTTTTTTCTAATTATATATATAATCTACAAATTAGGACTTTTTAGTATTTTAATATTAATATAATGGTGTATATTCTGGTAAAAGTAAACAAGAGTTGAAAGTATTAATTATAAAACAAAGATAAATAGATTATTTTGGGGGAGATTTTGCTGATATAAAATTCATGCAAGTTATTTTTGAAAAATTTTATTTTAAGAGTTCATTTTAAATTTTTTTTGTGTACCCACCTGTATATAGTGTTTTCTAAGGAAACATCAACACTGCTTGTTGCTTCATCGAGAATTAGCAATTTCGGTTTCCTAAATCAAGAAAAGTATTTAGGATTTCTTGAATCAAGAATTAGTAATTTAGGATTTCTTGAATTAAGAATTTGTAATTTAGGATTTCTTGAATCAAGAATTAGTAATTTAAGATTTCTTGAATCAAGAATTAATAATTTAGGATTTCCTGAATCAAGAATTAGTATTTAAGGATTTCCTGAATCAAGAATTTGTAATTTAGGATTTCTTGAATAATTTGTAATTTAGGATTTCTTGAATCAAGAATTAGTAATTTAAAATTTCCTGAATCAAGAATTAGTATTTAAGGATTTCCTGAATCAAGAATTTGTAATTTAGGATTTCTTGAATTAAGAATTTGTAATTTAGGATTTCTTGGATCAAGAATTAGTAATTTAAGATTTCCTGAATCAAGAATTAGTATTTAAGGATTTCCTGAATCAAGAATTTGTAATTTAGGATTTCTTGAATCAAGGATTAGTAATTTAGGATTTCTTGAATCAAGAATTAGTAATTTAAGATTTCCTGAATCAAGAATTAGTAATTTAGGATTTCTTGAATCAAGAATTAATAATTTAGAATTTCCTGAATCAAGAATTAGTAATTAACGATTTCCTTAATCAAGGATTAGTAATTTAGGATTTCTTGAATCAAGAATTAGTAATTTAGGATTTCCTGAATCAAGAATTAGCAATTTAGGATTTCCTGAATCAAGAATTAGTAACTTAGGATTTCCTGAATCAAGAATTAGTAATTTAATTCGAGTTTGTGGAAGGTTTTAATAAATATAACTCAATGCTAAAATATTATTTCAAGGCTAGAGATTAGTCTTCAGACTAATTTATCTCTGATTATTAAAACAGCAGAATTCTGAAATGTGACAACTAATGAAATCTCTTTGTCCCACTATAAAATTGGAATAAGTGTGCAATTACCTAAGATAGCAGCGTGCAATGCAAATTTGTTGTCGCAGCCCCTGTGAAAGGTTATTACCTCCTTCGTTTACCTTCAAATAGTATACTTATTATACAATACACAGTGAAATATATGTATTTTTTTAAATTAAAATATTCGTACTTTCTCTGATTACTGGTAATCAATTGAAACTATGAGAGAAATAATATTTTTTAATTGTCTTTTGAAATAACAGGAAATTTTTAAGATGGAATGTAAAAAATCGTTTGCAAATTTGAGCAAGATTTTCGAATTTTAACTATAGTTATCTTTTTTACATTCTTTTTAACTTAAGACAATTTAGCCAATGTAACAAATAAAGTTTATTATTTACTTTAAATTTAAATAAATCAAATTTTCCAATAAGCATTGTTTATTCGGGTAAACAGGAACCTGATCGCCTATTTTATAATACCGAATATTCAATGTCCAAATCGATTTTTCAAAAATTCGAACATAAACATTTATTTTCTCCGACATACTTAGTGAAAAGTTAAAACGGGCAATGTTGTTATAAATCCGTCAGAATATAGTGCTAACCGAAAAATAAGAAGTGACTTTTGGACTCAAGTTGTGACTTTCTAGTAAAGCTTTTTGCTTTGTAACAATATCAAATGCACTTTAGTATTGCTTAAATGTCGTCTTTCTATTCTACAGTTTTCTGGTTGTTACTGTATCACTTTAAATTCCGTCTCCTTATAGTCCTGTCCCTTTAAGCACTGTAAGCAGGTTTTTATCTCATGCTATTTCAATACAAAGGTTAAGAAAATAAAAAAGGAATTGAGTCTTGGCCACAAACTCGAAATTTTCTAATCGCTATATCTTTCCAATCTGACGTTGTAAATCTTTTATATTTTAAACTTACATAACTTCTAACAGAATCCATAGTTTAAAATATCTGAGGTCTACGACACGTTTGGTTACAAAGATTTAGCAATTAGAAAGGCAGAGTTTGTGTCAAAGAACCAATTCCTTTACGCATTAAAGTTTAAAAATCTATTTTAGTATTCTGTGTAAATACAAGAAAAGTTTGTGTTCCCGAAGCTTACAGTTGAATCTAGGTTATGCTCCAGAAGTAGAATAGAGTTCTTTAGTCCCAACTTTTCAAGCTCTAACCACATCTCACTAATAAAATATGAATTTAATATTTCCAAAATATTGAAGAAAAAAATATTTTTTTGAAATACTTAAAAAACAATGTCTGACCTGTCAGTGAATCGTTCTTCTGGATCAAGATTAGACCTGACGTATTCAGAAAATAAAAAATAAATTGAATTATATAAAAAAGGCTTTTAGGGCGATTAGCGCCTATCTTTTATTTCCATTTTTTCTCTCTCTCTGTAGAATATAAAACAATTACAAAAAAGATTGCGGAATTAATAAAATTTTCGTGGATTTTAAAATTTGTTTTTCAGAATTAAAAAAATTGTGGAGACACAGTTTGGGTTTAATCGGTTCAGCTGTTATGAAGTCTATTGGACACCCAGACAAGCAAAGTATAAATATATAAATAATATGGTGACCTGATAGTACCAGAGAAAACTGCAGCTTCCTGGTGTACAACACAAACAAACTCTCTAAACAAGTTTTGTATTTATTTTCTAATTTGTATTAATTTGTATGATTTATGCATTTTTGATAATAATGAATTATAAAAATGGGAAAACTCATCGTCCCTTCTCTTAAAAGTTTTGTTACAATTAGCAAAAAAATGAAAACACTATTTTTAAAAATAATATTTCAAAGTTGAAAAAAATAATTTGAATTGTATACCTAACTGTTTTAAGGGGAACTGAGTGGATTGAGATTCCGTCTATAGTAATATTACCCTAGAAACAATAAGTTTAATTTTGTAAAACAAAAAACTACTATGAATTTGTTTTCTATGTGTGGTGGAGGTAATGAAAAGAATTGTTAAATAATCAGGGATCAGATTTAATGAAAAGGAGATAATAGATGAACCACAGAGACGTAGTTGAACCACTTCTCTTAGCTTGAGGGGTGCACAAGAGAAGATGTTCAACTTATTTTGTTTTGAATCTTCAAGCAGTTACAAATATCAAGAACTGAAGAAAGTCAACCACGACCGAAATATATTTTTAAAAATGTGGAACTAAAGCTTATATTTTTTACCCTGTGAGGTTTGGAGCATCACCAAATCCTAATTTGTAAACAACTTAATCTACGCGGATTAGCTTTATCCACAGAACAGGGAGTACAATTCATGTAAATGTTTACAAATTACCTGGTACATCACAATAATACAGTTTGATCCCTTGACATTTCCGTAGCAATTTCTTCTTTTTATAAAAATTATGCTGAAATGAACTTGGGAATGCATGACAGGTTGTCAGATAATTGATGTAGAGAAAATTAAATAATCTTTAAGAAAAGATGTTCCAGGGCCCAAAAAATGATATAGCACAAATGTTCGAAGTACAGCTGTTTATGGAAACAGTACAACAAAAAGGAGGTTTTACATTTCTTAAGCACGGATTGACATAGGCTGAACAAATTCGACTTTTTTTTTCAAGAATCGGATTTTTTTCCTTCAAAATTCAATAAACAATCCACGGGCAACGCCGGGCACTTTAGCTAGTAATAAATAAATATCGTCAAAACTCAATACTTACACTATTTGTTTAAAACGATTAAGTGCTTAAACCGTGAAAAACAGCCGAGATCGTGTAACATGCGATTGGTCGGAATTTAATGTTATCCAAAAAGGATTCACGATCTATCATTGGCCGAGATCGTGTAACATGTGATTGGTCGGAATTTTAATGTTATCCAAAAAGTATTCACTACTCATAGGACTGCAAAAGATACGTTTTACTGCTTTCTCTGAGAACTTTAATAACCGAAGTTCCGATAACTAAACACAAACCTGAATTGTTTGCGCCATTCTTGCTAATGCCATTGCTATGGTAGACTTTCCGCTTCCACTTCTTTAAGAAGAATAATATACTTTTAAAGTTTTTTTTTCATTAGTTCAAAAGTTACAAAAGAAGTGAAAGGATGTTTCAGTTTTTAAATTACAAAAGTTTGATAATCTCCAAATTAAATTCTTTTGTATTTTAAGAGAATGTGATCTATTTGCATTTTACGAGATATTTAATTATATTAGAATTGCACTGCAGTTTATAAGCATCATATATTAAAGGGGAAAAAATCGTGGTCTAATATAAAATAATGGGATTTATCTACTTTTTCATTTTCCAAATTTAAAGTCTCAGGCATGTGGTATTGACGTTACCTGCCGCACAGAGCAATCTTTTGTCCTTGAGGTATGCAAAGGTTTAGGTTAGGAACTACTGTTCTAGTCTCCAGGTGGTAGCCAAGGTACACATTCTCAAACTATAAGTAGAGTTAAGGAACACATTATTATACTACAGTTAAAGTTTAGATACACATTCTCAAACTTTAGGTAGATTTTAGGTACACATGTTCTCAAACTATAGGTTTAGGTTAGGCACTACTGTTCTAGTCTCCAGGTGGTAGCCCAGGTACACATTCTCAAACTATAGGTAGAGTTTAGGAACACATTCTTATACTACAGTTAAAGTTTTGGTACACATTCTCAAACTATATATAGGTAGAGTTTAGGTGAACATTCTCAAACTATAGGTAGAGTTAAGGTAAACATTATTAAACTAGAGGTAGAGTTTAGGTACACATTCTTAAACTAAAAGTAGAGTTTAGGAACACATTTTTAAACTATAGGTAGAGTTTAGGTAAACATTCTTAAACTAAAGATTGAGTTTAGGAACACATTTTTAAACTACAGTTAGAGTTTAGGTACACATTCTCAAACTATAGGTAGAGTTTAGGTAAACATTCTTAAACTATATATAGGTAGAGTTTTGGTAAACATTCTTTATCTATAGTAAAGTTTAGGAACACATTGTTAAACTATAGGTAGAGTTTAGGTACACACTCTTAAACTATAGGTATATTTTAGGCACATATTTACCTGTATTCGACTAGACTTGAACACTTGATCTTTATTTTGTTGAGGCACTAAATGTGTTTCACAAATTGATTGATTTATAGATACTGTCTCTATATCCTTCTCTTTATCTAGAATTTAAAGTAAAATCATATCAGACCGAATTATTACAATAAATGGAAAATGAAAATTCATATTACGTTAATTTCATATTATTAAAAAAAAACAAGATTGTACCGTTGTGAAACCGTAATTGTATAATTTCTTTAAACTTACCAATTTTGATATAGTCCAGTACTCTGTCAACAGCATTCATGTAGTTCTCTATATCCGCTTAATCAGAAAAATTAGTTTTAAAATTGCAAAAATATTGCAAAACTATTGCTGGTTTTGCAAACATGGCAATTTAACTTTTTTAAATCCGCCCAATATCCACGTCATAAGTTTACTATCTAATTTATGTAAAATTTTTCGTCGTCGTTGTTAAATGTATTCTCCAAAATAGACAATCCAGGAGAAATTCAAATATCAAATTTCAGCAATTATACACCGTTAAAATGTATGTGTCAGCTCAAATGATTCCTATAAATTTGAAGTGGCAAGTGTAACCGTTCACCCCCTTAAAATAGCGATTAACCCATACAACTTTGTTTTAAAAAATCGAATAAAAGCAATTACGGTTTTGCAACAAACTTAAATTTTATCAACTCTTTATCTTTTCAACTGAGGTACGATGGTACCTTTCATATTTCAAACTTAGACTTGTTGAATTCAATTAGCTTGAAATATCAAAGAACTATGACATGTGGTTAAAAACTTACAAATTAGAATTTGTGAAAAAAAAACTCATTTCCTTTAAAATATTTGTAAAAGATTCTAACCGGTTGTTTACCTACAAACTTGATAACCCAGGCTAGGTAGATAGGAACCAGCATAATGTAGCTCATACTTAATCCCAAGGAGGCAGATATACCAGGGTCTAAAATAAGGTGGTTGGCATCTTTCCAGTAAAAAGTTTTAAAATTTTAAAACCACTAAATGATTTCTCTCTGAAAGGTCGAGTGTCGACAGAAGTTCAAGTGACTCCATTTCAAAAGGTGAATGCCCGAATCACAAGGATACCCACACAACCTTCTACTGGGAAGATATTGTTTTTCTGCTCAAACATGAATAATATTTTATCTGTGGTTTCTCTGTTAAATTGACTTCTTTGGTACTATGATAAAACTTTTTAAAATAGAAAAAACAAGGATTTCTTCCGGTTCAGAAAAAGTTGTTTAGGGTACCGCTGTGAATCGGGCTTAAATCCCTGTAATTGCAGGGTACCATTGTGAATCGGGCTTTCATCCCTGTAATTGAAGGGTACCATTGTGAATCGGGCTTTCATCCCTGTAGTTGAAGGGTACCATTGTGAATCGGGCTTTTATCCCTGTAATTGCAGGGTACCATTGTGAATCGGGCTTTCATCCCTGTAATTGAAGGGTACCATTGTGAATCGGGCTTTTATCCCTGTAATTTCAGGGTACCATTGTGAATCGGGCTTTTATCCTTGTAATTGCAGGGTACCATTGTGAATTGGGCTTTCATCGCTGTAATTACAGGGCACCGCTGTGAATCGGGTTTTATCGCTGTAATTGCATGGTACCATTGTGAATTGGGCTTTTATCCCTCTAATTACAGGGCACCATTGTGAATTGGGCTTTCATCCCTGTAATTGGGAGGCCCCTTGAAATTTCGTTGATATGACCAAACAAGGGCTATTTTAGTGCAAATCAAGTCTATATGTATAATTTAATATCATTTTGGGTAAAAATAAATACTAAAAATTCAATTTCTAAAATTAAAAACCAAAAACCTAAAAAACTGCTGGTAATCAACATACAATTTGAATAAGAAAATGTTAGTCCCAAATGCTTATGCGATTATATTTTCTTGATCTTTTTGAAAACCAACATTAATATAAATTCCCTTTTATAATCATTGTAACAAGACGTTTATTCTTTATTCTGTATATTTCATACTTCAAGAAAAGAATGGAAGAAAATTGGAAAAAAAATCGAAATGATTTATACTGATTGAACAATGTCCAGTTCAATCATGAAACAAAGGAAACAAACTCGGATTTTTAAATCCCAATTTCTTTAAAATCAAATATCGTAGACCTTAGATATTTCAAACTATAAATTTTGGTGGATCAAACAATGTAAGTTTGAAATATGAAAGGTATGCATCATCTGGCTGTTGAAATTTCGGTATTATAAAATTGGCATTTGTGGCAAAAACTCACTTCCTTTATCTTTAAATTCTCAAACTTGTTATCTTTACATCAAACCTCAGTCTATTTATTAGAATTGAATTTTTAAGATTAAATATCATTTATTATCAAAGATAGAACTGAAACAAAATTCTAAATGTTCTATTAAGGATGAATTATTGCTGAATTTCTAAATGTTGTATGAAGGATGAATTATTGCTGTATTTCTAAATGTTGTATGAAGGATGACTTATTGCTGTATTTATAAATGCTGTATTAAGGATGAATTATTGCTGTATTTCTAAATCCTACCTTTAGAGCCTGTGGATAATATTGCGGAGATAAAGATAGAAATAAATACAATCATAGCTCCAGTCAGATCCAGAGTCAATCCCAACCATCTAAACATTTGCTCAAACTAGTCATCCTGTTTTTATCCTGCTAAGCTATTTCTTTTTGGTAATCTATAAATATTTTCCGTTTATATTTAAACTCTAGAATTTTTAATAATTTAAAAACTACCTGCATCCACTCTGATGTATGAGAGAAGCGGCAGAATGTGAATCTATTTTTTCACACAATTCATTTATAAACTGGGGCGCAACACGGAAAGACCTAAGCATTAAAAAAAAAACATTTTTATTTCAAATACTTCTGCAAGTTAAAATAAATTTTGATTCTATCTAATTTTTTATAAGAGAGTAACATTTATTTGCTGAAATAATTATAAATTAGAATATTTTATTTTCGATGGATCTAATTTGAAACCGGATGATCAAAGACAAAATTATTAACTATCTAAGATTTCTGACTAAACTAAAAATATCATCTGATGGTTTATACAATTTTGTAAAAAATTTGTAAAAACCAAAATTAAAAAATAAATGTTTTAACAAACCATAAAATCAAAAGTAAAATACGATAAATTATTTTTAGCGTGTATTGTATCTAAAATGTTGTAAATTATCCCAAAAATGTGGCGCGATATTAAAAATATGATCTAACCTGATTGTTACTAAACCTGCGAGCGTATCTGATATGTGAGAGAAGATTGGAGCATTACTGAAACATTTGGAAAGTTTTAGGAGCTGTCGTGGTGGTTTCAAGTGACCCTCAATTTATAGAGTAAGATGTCCGATTTACAACGGTACCGTTAAAACATTTGGTTAAAAAAGGAAAAAAGGAAGCTGAACTTTTTTGTATATGCAACCAACAAATATTTTACTTTCAATGCTTGTTTCTCATGTAAAAGTGATTTGCAGATTTATTCTAAATATATCAAAATAGTATAAACCCGCCTTTCCTATAATTATAGTGTCTAATCCAATCAGGGTTTAGCCCAAGGAGTATAGAATATAATGGAGAAATGATCGACCCGGCCCGCCCTACCACATGTTTATACATGCTTTGCAGACGCTACTCCATTTGAAAAAAATTGCTTTCCTTAACTGTCTGATGTACAAATACCGCGTACATGTATTCAGAATAGGTTATTGTATACATTACACAGGGGAAAAAAGTAGGCTGATCAACGCAAACATATTGTCAATACAAACGTATTTTTTATCACATAAAAAATTGTTTTTAAGTAAAAAACAAATTACCAAAATTTAAAGACGACCTTTAAAAACATTTTTTCAAATGGAGTACCGTCTGCAAAGCATGTATAAATCATATGGTAGGGTGGGCCGGGTCGATCTTTCTCCATTATATTTAATACTCCTTGGTTTAGTCACTTCCTTGATGACTATTCAGAAACAATAGAAGTTGCATTGACAATAACATCTTCTATCTAATCATCCGATTAGAGATTATTAAAAGAACCTAAAAAAGAGTACCGTTGTTAGAAGGATATGAATGAAGGGTTAACTTGAAATTATGTCTACAGTCCCTTTACATTCAAATTTTAAACAAAATTCCTCAAGTTAAACCTGATACTTTCTATTCTCTGGAGTTCTCTACTTGAACATCTGTAGAAATGTTGAATCCACCAGTAGAAAACTAAAATTTAATCAAAATATTTAAAATCTTTTAGAAATTTTTATTTAATTTGATTGATCTTTATTATGGTTTTGAACTTACTTTTCTTATACTAAAATCAGTATTTTGTAAATGTCCTCTTTTTATTTTCTTGTTAAAAAATATAGAAATTGAATTAACCTAGCATTTTTTCTTGTTTACAGAAACAAATATGGATACCTAGCATTGGTAGACAAAAGATGAGGAAAACTGGATTCTATAGCACCCGGATATATGAGCAGATTCTAGTTTATCTAATAGATTCAAAATAATATTTTCAGAAAAATTATTATATTGAAACTTTTTTGTAAGAAAGGGCTAAATAGTTTTTAGAAATCTTTCTTTCGAACTTTTTCTAATTTTGTAAAAGTAGTTTTATATAAGTTGTATTAAATACATGTGAACAATTTTGTACAATTAATATAATCTCAATACGGAGATAATAAATATCTAGATCTCAAAAAAAGTTTTATATAAGAATTAGATTCTTGGTATACATTTTACACCGGCGAACTCGTTTTAAGTATTGTATAGTGTACACTCGACATAATTTCAAGTGCAGAGAAGAATTTGAAGAAAAACATCTATAGAAACAGGTTTTTCATAAACCTCATTTGCTAATATATGCAAACCTTTCATTTGCAGATATATGCAAACCTCATTTGCAGATATATGCAAACCTTTCATTTGCAGATATATGCAAACCTTTCATTTGCAGATATATGCAAACCTTTCATTTGCAGATATATGCAAACCTT